>NC_064925.1:457726312-458026312 GCF_023897955.1 Schistocerca gregaria
TACTTCTGTCGAGAGCAGATGCTCCATGGACTTCGCAAAAGCGTTTGTGAGTATTCCCCGCGGTTTCTTTCTCTGAAGTGAGAAATTCAACGACTGAACATTGCTTGTAATGTACATCACTTATAGACGCCTTTTTGAAACTGCCCTACAGTTACGCTATCTGATAGACGTGACGGAAACTTGGCGAACTCACTCTGGAGACTTCAGATACACTAGACTCTTGCTAATCCCGCCCTCAGTAGTCCGGCCTCTCAGTAATCCAGTGCACATCCAGAAACACGTGCACAATGAATTATCGTGCGCAACAATGCTTAGTTAAACAATGCTTTATATACTGTATTTGAAATTGTAGCTTTCTTTACAGCTCGGAATCATGTCTTTCAAAATGAAACACTTTACGCTAGACCTCAAGCAGAAGCTCGAAATTTTAAATAAATTAAATCGAGATTCTTCGAAGAAAGCCATTCCTGCTGAGTTCAATGTTGTACGATCAACTAGTCATGACATTACAAAGAAAGAAGATGTTATTCGTCAGTTCTCAACACAAATGGATAGTGAGTTGGGAAAACGGAAGGTTATGCGAAACAGTGAGAATGAAGAACTGGACGTAGGTGTTTATAGATTGTTCATACAACAACGCAGTAAAGCAGTTCCAGTCATTGCCTCGATTATAAAGGCAAAAGCAGCTGAATTTTACGAACAACTTGGCAGTAGTAACTTCTTTGGATCGAGCGAAGGTTGGCGATCAAACTGGAAAATAAACGAAATGGCATTTGGCAGCTGGTAGTCACCGAGGAAAGTCGCTCAGCTAACAATAAGGATGCTAATGAGTTTGTAAGCAAGATACGGAAGATATTAGAGGAAGAAGATTTAACTGCTGATGCCTTGTATAAAGCTGATGAAACAGGACT
Source organism: Schistocerca gregaria (assembly GCF_023897955.1). Taxonomy (NCBI): domain Eukaryota; kingdom Metazoa; phylum Arthropoda; class Insecta; order Orthoptera; family Acrididae; genus Schistocerca; species Schistocerca gregaria. The sequence continues at coordinate 457,727,224 of NC_064925.1, forward strand.
GTTTTATAAGATGTTTCATTCAACAACATTAGCTGCCAAGAACAAAAAAGAAGCTTGTGGTTACAAGCAACAGAAACGGCGTGTTACATTAATGGCGTGTTATAATGCAAAGGGGAGTCATAAACTACCGCTTATGGTGATTGGAAAATCCCAACATCCATGTCGTTTTTAACGCACTCACGTAAATACTCTACCAGTGCAGTATTACACTCAGAAGAAAGCGTGGATGGACAGACAAATATTCTCACGGTGGTTCCGTCAAGCGTTTGTACCAGCAGCGAGAGAAGAGCTAAAGAAGAAAAAGCTTCCACTGAAAGCTATCCTTATAATTGACATTGTTCTCAGTCATCCTTGAGATGTTTCTGTAAACCCGATGGTATACAAGCACTCTTTCTCCCACCCAATGTGACAGCCCTAATTCAGCTCATGGAGCAGGGAATTTTGGAATCAGTTACATGTCATTATCGACTTTCACTTCTCGTCTCCTTGCTGAACGAAAGTGAAAACTACTCTATTGAGACTACGCTGAAGGCGTGGAAAGTAATGAACATAGGTGATGTTGTTTTCCAATCAGCCGAAGCATGGGATAAATTGGAGAGCGCTACCATAATGAAGAGGTAGAGAAAATTGTGGCCGTCCATTGATGCCGAGTTGGATCCAGTAGTGAGTGACAGCGATGAGCGAGTCAATTCGGAATTATCAATTACTTTGTACACTGACATGTTCCACAACCTTCCAGGAGGAGAAGAAATTGATGATAAAGATGTTACTAAGTGGATGAATGAGGAAAACTGTGATACAGACCAAACTTCAAAAGCTGAAGAAATAGTTAAATGCATGCAAGAAAGTAATGATGAAAGTGATGAAGAAGAGGACACAGGAGGAGGGAGTATGGAGATTTCTCAGACTGCTTGTGCTGAAGCTGCCGAGGTCTTCCTGGAGTACATTATGCAACAACCAGGTATGTGCAGTACCAATGTAATGCTTGTATAGCGGTTGCGTGGTGAAGCATGCCACTATCGCGTATCATCATTGGGACGTGTTTCATAGTGAATGATACGACTGTATAATTATGTACAGTATACACTCAAGGACTAAGTTTTCTTTGAAAATTAATGTATTTTTAGTTTTAATAAACTATATTCTTTATGTTTTAAAATTGTATCCTTTGGTTTAACAAAGTACAGTACACTATATCCGCTATGTTTTACAATAAATAAAAATATAAATAAATAAAATAAATTTCAGACACTCAATAATCCGGAACTTCCGCTAATCTGGCACCCATATGTGCCAGGAATAGCCAGATTAGCGAGAGTCTAGTGTAATACATACGTAACGTTTCGCATTCGTAGCATTATTTTCGCTTGAGAACAAAACGTCGGTGCATTACTTTCTGTGCAACCCTCGTAGTAACGTAAATTACATTTTACGATAGTATTTCAAACTTTTGTCGAGCTGTCTGATTGCTATGGACAGAGTGTGTTGCTGACTCTGAATACACATTAAGACATCATATTTCGTAGCACTAGGTAACAGAAAATACGAAAGGAGCAAATGTTACTAATGTATATCAAAATCTCCATATTTTTTAATTTTTTGATGAAATATTATTTTGTCAGTCTTTCGAACTCTTCCCCAGCCATCAGTGACTTTTTACTTAATTTGTCCTATCCACGTTCGATGGTAGTCAAAGATTTGTCTGAGCACAGAGCAGGTTTTGTTGCACTGCTGTATTGAATTTATTAATGTGTTTGCGTTCTTGTCGAAAAAGTTTCTCTTTATTTTCATTGTCTGCAATAACAGCAATGAAAAATTAATAATCTTTCAAGACATAACTGGTCTGGGAGGGAGAACGAAAAAAATAACGCATCAATAAATGAGAAAGACAGCTGAAGTAAAGGTCACAGGCAGGAGACAGAAACAGACAGATAGACAGGGAGAGAGAGAGAGAGATGGAGACAGAAAGATAGGGAGAGAGACAGACAGGAATAAGAGAGAGGGAAAGAGAGAGAGAGAGAGAGAGAGAGAGGGAGACTGTTGTTGGTAGCTCACGGGCTGTCCGGACGTGTGCGAGTTAGCCGCCCCTTGTGTTATAATTGTAAAGTACTCACACGTAATTATCCGTGTGCATCCATTAGAAGTTTCATTATGCAGTATTTTTCTGAGTGCCGCAGTATCAAAGCAGTTTTATTACCGGGCGTTTCACGTTCAGTGAAGGTAAAATGAGATGCACGGGGTCAGTGCTAAGTGCCACAGTGTGTTGATGACAATTGCAGACAATTTAGGCGTAGAGTAGCCGGCAAATGCGCATTACGAGTGCAAGGTAAACATGATAATCATAGCTGGTGTTGCACTTTTGTTACATGTTGAACAGTTTTTGTAACTGTTTGAAGGCCGCCACCGTGGAAAGACTAGACTTCCTTTTTTATTGTTGGATGAATACAAACACTTCCCCTCCTGATTTTACTTTTATGTGGAGCCAGAGTCATATAAAACTTTCTGAAAGGTGTAACCGCCATTTGACTTCGCAACAGGTTTTATTTTGCAATCCAGATTTCGGCCTTAGGCCATTATTAAGTGTACAACTGCAACAGATTAAAGCTTAATAAAAGTACAAGTATGAGACAAAGTATCAGAAAAACAGCAGGCCAAACAGTTAAATGAATGTATGGGCTGCATGATTTCTCCTCTTACTTACGACTTATAAATCATTAGACGTGAGTAGAACCCATTTCATCGTCAAAACATGTATCTTCGGTTATATAAGCCAATTTAGTCGAAATAAATTGAAGAACATTTCTGTAGTATGCTAGTATAGTAGCAATTAGCATGACTCAGTTGTTGTGGTTGTGGAAAAATAGATGACCAAATCACAGGTTTTAAAGTTTTCTATACTGTGTCTAATGTTTATGTCCAGTGGCTGCTAATGATATATAATACGTTAAGTAACACAACAGATCATGCAGCCCATACATTCACGTAACTGTTTGACCTGCTGATTTCCTGATATTTGTAACCCTTGGTAATGGCCTGGGGCAAAAATTTAGATTGTGAAATAAAACCTGTTATCCAGTCTAATGGCGGTTATATCTTTCAGAAACTTCCCTTTCTATTGCTGAACGAATACAAACACTATGACTTCGCAATTCACTGAGAAATAGACATATACAAAAATGTACCGTAAATTTAATCCTATATCTTCATAATCAGTAATTACCGAAGTGAGTGACCGTATTGTGTTATTAATAAGGATTTTTCCATGTCTACTCACAAAACTCTAGTGTTACGTGCAAAAGTCTTTTATCTTGATTGATAAGTCTGCTATATTCTCGAACTGTAAGTACAGATACTTTTGCTTATCTCTTCATAGGAGGCTAATACTTCTGCTTATTAAAATATTAAGAAGATGGGTTTTTTCACCTCAAAAGCATTTTTCAAATAAATGGTTCAAATGGCTCTGAACACTATGGGACTTAACTTCTGAGGTCATCAGTCCCTTAGGACTTAGAACTACTTAAACCTAACTAACCTAGGGGCATCACACACATTCATGCCCGAGGCAGTATTCGAACCTGCGACCGCAGCGGTCGCGCCGTTCCAGACTGTAGCGCCTAGAACCGCTCGGCCACTCCGGCCGGCAAGCATTTTTCAATTTTATCTTAATTTTGGAGCTGAAAGTTTGGTGTCCTCAAATTTTTACTAATTGGCTTCAAATGTAAACAGCACTGATCGAATCTCTTGCAGTGTAGATCAACTTCAGAAATTAATGGGAGAACATTATAGAGTAAATCTGAAAGTGATCCTGAGATTCAATTGCTATAAAACAATAATAATTTGTAATCAGTAGATTGAAAAGTATGTTCTACAAATCAACAACTGAGTCGTAGGAATAGTACATCAGCTGTTGTATTTAAAGTGGTTGGAGACGACTGGTTGGACAGCAAAAGGAATCAATAAAAGAGCGAAAATGATCATGACTCCTGATTGAATTTACTAAACTAATCGGCGTTTACAAAAGTAAGCGCGCATTCTTGAGGCAGGGCTGTGACCCAACTCCCCATCTGTTTACATAGATCAAGATTTTTGTCGATTCACCCAAATCGCCTGGTACAAATGTCATGATGGTTCTGTTGAAAAGTGCACGGTCGACTTTCTTCCATAATCTGACCCTCTACTGCGTTTCTAACGACGTCATCGTTACAACTAAATATTCCTCTTTTCTTCTTCAAAACCAAACTTCTGATATGCCTATAACTGTCTGTAACGAGAAGTTTCTACCAGTGTCTATTACAATACAATTGCACAAATGTATCGTAAGCACAGGGCGACATCTACATCTACATCTACATTTATACTCCGCAAGCCACCCAACGGTGTGTGGCGGAGGGCACTTTAAATGCCACTGTCATTACCTCCCTTTCCTGTTCCAGTCGCGTATGGTTCGCAGGAAGAACGACTGTCTGAAAGCCTCCGTGCGTGCTCAATCTCTCTAATTTTACATTCGTGATCTCCTCGGCTGGTATAAGTATGGGGAAGCAGTATATTCGATACCTCATCCAGAAACGCACCCTCTCGGAACATGGCGAGCAAGCTACACCGCTATGCAGAGCGCCTCTCTTGCAGAGTCTGCCACTTGAGTTTGCTAAACATTTTCGTAACGCTATCACGGTTACCAAATAACCCTGTGACGAAACGCGCCGCTCTTCTTTGGATCTTTTCTACCTCCTCCGTCAACCCGATCTGGTACGGATCCCACACTGATGAGCAATACTCAAGTATAGGTCGAACCAGTGTTTTGTAAGCCACCTCCTTAGTTGATGGACATCATTTTCTAAGGACTCTCCCAATGAATCTCAACCTGGTACCCGCCTTACCAACAATTAATTTTATATGATCATTCCACTTCAAATCGTTCCGCACGTATACTCCCAGATATTTTACAGAAGTAACTGCTACCAGTGTGTGTTCCGCTATTATATAATCATACAATAAAGGATCCATCTTTCTATGTATTCGCAATACATTACATTTGTCTATATTAAGGGTCAGTTGCCACTTCCTACACCAAGTGCCTATCTGCTGCAGATCTTCCTGCATTTCGCTACAATTTTCTAATGCTGCAACTTCTCTGTGTACTGCAGCATCATCCCCGAAAAGCCGCATGGAACTTCCGACACTGTCTAGTAGGTCATTTATATATATTGTGAAAGGTAATGGTCCCATAATGCTCCCCTGTGGCACGCCAGAGCTTCCTTTAACGTCTGTAGACGTATCTCCATTGATAACAACATGCTGTGTTCTGTTTGCTAAAAACTCTTCAATCCAGCCACATAGCTGGTCTGATATTCCGTAGGCTCTTACTTTGTTTATCAGGCGACAGTGCGGAACTGTATCGAACGCCTTCCGGAATTCAAGGAAAATAGCATCTAACTGGGAGCCTGTATCTAATATTATCTGGCTCTCATGAACAAATAAAGCGAGTTGGATCTCACACGTTGTTTCCGGAATCCGTGTTGATTCCTACAGAGTAGATTCTGGGTTTCCAAAAACGACATGATACTCGAGCAAAAAACATGTTCTAAAATTCTACAACAGATCGACGTCAGAGATATAGGTCTATAGTTTCGCACATCTGCTCGACGACCCTTTTTGAAGACTGGGACTACCTGTGCTCTTTTCCAATCATTTGGAACCTTCCGTTCCTCTAGAGACTTGCGGTACACGGCTGTTAGAAGGGGGGACATATGGAACAATCAGTATTTTTAGTGACTGCTGATATGCAACTGACAAAACCCTCCTGAACTGCTATCGAAGGAGCTAATCTTGAAGCTGCTATCCAAGTGCCTAACGCTGACGCTGCTATCGAAGTGGGCCTCCACCAGTCGGCGCGGCGCTTATGTCTTCACATAGGGGCCGCTGCTGTCACGTTGTCGTCCTGGAACGGACGTTGGTCAGTGTGAGATTGGCTGACTTCTTCTCATAGCCTTCTCTGCTTTCTCTTTCCCGACTGGTGTGCTGGCGCTTGGCTTTACGCCGTATCTCTGAAACAGCAACTCGCAGATCCCGTTCCAGCTGCAGTCGACACCGATAGTTCGTCTACATTACAACCATTGATGAAAATGTTTACTCACAAAAGTAAGTTGATGCGAAGGATAATAATTAATTGGGATAAACATTCCGAGTTTGCATAAGTCATTTTCCTTTATGAAATCATTCAGACAAAGTAACAACTCACCACTACCTATCTCCATATGTGTTTTACGAAGTTCAAGACTTCTCTTAAACGCAAGCTTAGGAAGTGAGTGCTTCACTAAGATAATTCATTTTCTCAAAAACTTTGGCCAAGCACTACAATGTTATAAGTCTTTTATCACCCAGAAACAGCTGCGAATGTAGGACTGCTCTTCAGTTGGGAAGGACGAAGTTCATCCTTGAGATCCGCATGCGGCGAAGAACTTTACCTAAACAGAACCAATGTCTGTTTGTATGAAATAAAAGAGAATCATTATTAGAACCTGTCTCCCACCAAAGAATAGAAAACAGTCCACTTTTCAAAGGCCGTGCTTTCAAATGGTTCAAATGGTTCTGGCTTCGAACATGCGTCCGTAGCGGTCGCGCTGTTCCAGACTGTAGCGCCTAGAACCACTCGGCCACTCCGGCCGGCAGTCGTGCTTTCATAAAATTTACAAAACTGACTGCGTCGTTCAGTACTTTACTTAATTTCGTATTTCAATGCTTCCCTGTGTATCACGTAGTGTGCGAATTTATAGAAGGAGAAACAGCTCACACTCCCTTGAACCCCTTATTAGTCCCAGTAAATGGTGAGGTCACAGCTGCTCCATGACAGATTGTTATCAAAGAAACAGAAATTGACAAGAATGAAAATATCTTCGCCTGTAGTCCTCTCTTCCAGAGCTTTACAAAAGGGGTAGTTCTGTAGAGTTCGTTTTCATAACAATAACTTACAAAAAGAAGCACCAGTACTGTTGTCAAGTTTCAGGCCAAATTTTGGCCTTCCATGAAGACGTTGTAGCAATGAATACTTCATGTCAGAGGCTGTTGCACCAATACGACGACCACAGTATTATATGAGAGTGGTATCGACTCCAGACTTTCGCCAGACTTTTCTCCACGCATTTCGATGGCTCCAGGAAAAAGAATCTCCTCGCCAATAATATGTGGTGATTCGAATTTTGGGACTGAGTAGGATACATCTTGAATGTTCATGAGTTTTCTTAGGAAGTTATTTGTTTTTTGAGATCTCTGACGTTTACTTTTAGACGTTATCACAACGCTAAAAAAAAAATCTGTACGTTCACTTACAAAGACGGGATGTTCTGTCTGCGAGTGTCTCTTTAGTTTTATACTTTTCTAGCTATCATTCGCTAAAATCAAAAACCCATTGTGATTGTGCTGCTGTAAGCTGTCGCCAGCACGCCAGATGGCAAAGAGGTTGCTAGAAGATCGATAGCAGGCACAAGCAATAAGCTTATCAGGAGGCAGGCCAAAGACAGACTGGCAGCCAATTTTCCGCCAACGCCCTCTCGAGAACCAGTATATAGATCGCCGCCGCAGACCGGAGGGCCAAGTCAGTCGTTGTTTCGCCCAGTCAGTCGTCCAGTGAGACAGCGAGTCCAGTCATCAGTCGCAGCCCAGTGGGAGTCGCGGTCACAATTAGCTCAGTGTCTAGCTCAGAATCAGACAGTACCTAGCGACCAGAGAAATGTACCAGAACAAAGCGGACTTGTAATGCACCAGCAGTGAGGCTAACGTGGACTACGAGGTGCATACAAGTTCTAAGGCCTCCGATATTTTTTCTAATTAACAACTCACCCAAAATCGATGAAACCGGCGTTTCTTCTTGATGTAATCGCCCTACAGGCGTACACATTTTGCACAACGCTGACGCCATGATTCCACCGGCGAAGGCTTCTTTAGGAGTCTGTTTTGACCACTGGAAAATCGCTGAGGCAATAGCAGCACGGCTGGTGAATGTGCGGCCACGGAGAGTGTCTTTCATTGTTGGAAAAAGCCAAAAGTCACTAGGAGCCACTTCAAAGTTGTTATCACGAAGAAACTGTTGCGTAACGTTAGTTCGAGGTGCGGGTGCGTTGTCTTGGTGAAACAGCACACGAGAAGCCCTTCCTGGACGTTTTTGTTGCAGTACAGGGAGGAATTTGTTCTTCAAAACATTTTCGTAGGATGCACCTGTTACCGTAGTGCCCTTTGGAACGCAATGGGTAAGGATTGCGCCCTCGCTGTCCCAGAACATGGACACCATCATTTTTTCAGCACTGGCGGTTACACGAAATTTTTTTGGTGGCGGTGAATCTGTATGCTTCCATTGAGCTGACAGGCGTTTTGTTTCTGGATTGAAAAATGGCATCCACGTCTCATCCATTGTCACAACGGACGAAAAAAAGTCCCATTCATACAGTCGTTGCGCGTCAACATTGCTTGGCAACATGCCACACGGGCAGCCATGTGGTCATCCATCAGCATTCGTGGAACCCACCTGGATGACACTTTTCGCATTTTCAGGTCATCACGCAGGATTGTGTGCACAGAACCCACAGAAATGCCAACTCTGGAGCCGATCTGTTCAACAGTCATTCGGCGATCCCTCAAAACAATTCTCTCCACTTTCTCGAGCATGTCGTCAGACTGGCTTGTGCGAGCCCGAGGTTGTTTTGAAGTCACACGATGTTCTGCCTTCATTAAACTGTCGCACCCATGGACGCACATTCGACACATCCATAACTCCAGCACCACATGTCTAATTCAACTGTCGATGAATTTCAATTGGTTTCACACAACGCAAATTCAGAAAACGAATGATTGCACGCAGTTCAAGTAAGGAAGACGTCGCCATTTTAAGTATTTAAAACAGTTCTCATTCTCGCCGCTGGCGGTAAAATTCCATCTGCCGTACGGTGCTGCCATCTCTGGGACGTATTGACTATGAAGGCAGCCTCATTTTAAAACAATGCTCATGTTTCTATCTCTTTCCAGCCCGGAGAAAAAAAAATCAGAGGCCTTAGAACTTGAATGCACCTCGTATTACGAAGAGCTTGAACCACAACACCTGGACTATCTGAAGTTAAGTAGCATTCAGATTTTGTAAATAAAGAACGCTGTTAATACATGCATGCAGTTTGTGTGGCAGAAGAAGATACCAGCCACCAAACAACATCCTCTCCTTGCTTCCCATGGTACAAGCCTACAGTGAAAACTAGACGACACACAAGTGGTCTTCCTCGTTATTCAAAAGAATGCTGGTAAAGCCTAACTTCAGATAATAAATTTGATATTTTTATACTTTGGTTCTGATCATACATTTCTGATAAGAGCAGAGGAAGATGCACAAGGTGAATGTGTTTTCATTAAATTGGAATCTTTTTCTTTATTGGAACTACGTACTTTCGATGGACAAGAGACACTTAGTGAATCACTACCATGGGATCTCTTGTTACCAACCACTTATCCATGGGAATGGCGGAATTTGTATCACTTCATTTTAGATCCGGTTATCTTCTTCCACCGAACGCGGACTACAATTAAACATCTAGCTAGCTTAGTACCTTTGTACTGACTTCGGAAGCCTGGCTGAAACTGAGTGGACGGCCATAGTGGTTGTCACGTTGTAAAGCGGTTTATAGTCATTAGTGGTTGTTAAATGTTTGGAAAGTAGCCAACCCTGAGCGTGATAGGTGAGAGCTTCTCAGCTCTCCTTCCAACAGGATCTACTGGGCAGTTCTTGGAAATAAGACAGCAGATTAACGGTGGAGGAGCTTCCTAACCAGGCCCAGAAATGAGAATCTGAGGCTAGCAGTATTTATTCACCGGAAGTCTTTTTCTTACATCACATGAAATACCAATATTTCAACGAAAGCCGGCGACTCCCCCGCCACCCCCCCCCTCTCCCCCTTCCCCCCCCCCCCCGTCCCTCACCGCAAAGGGGCACGCACGACACTTTCAGGATGTCTGAGCAAAAGCAAGTTGGGAGCTGGTGGCCAGCAAACCCTGTTCGGTCTGCAATTGCTCTCAATCCGACCCGCGCAAGAAATTTGTGGAAGAGAGAGCGAGGTATTCTTGTGATTCATTTTGGGAGTTACCATGTGTGATAATACAAGGATTGGAACTTAAATAGTGGCAACTATTTACTTACATCTCGTAAAAAATAGATACATGTTTCAAAGTTTTACTGACCTTCAAAATAGTCACCGGCATTGTGTATCACCCGTTGCCAGCAATGTGGAAGTCGTAGGATACTCTTAGCAGTGCCACTTGTGTTGACAGTTAGAGCGGCGCGGTGTATTGCACGACGAATTTCTGGAAACCCACAATCTGTTCTATAGGAATCAACATGGATTCCGAAAACAGCGATCGTGTGAGACCCAACTCGCTTTATTTGTTCATGAGAGCCAGATAATATTAGATACAGGCTCCCATGTAGATGCTATTTTCCTTGACTTCCGGAAGGTGTTCGATACAATTCCGCACTTCTACCTCATAAACAAGATAAGAGCCTACGGATTATCAGACCAGTTGTGTGGCTGGATTCAAGAGTTTTTAGAAAACAGAACACAGCATGTTGTTATCAATGGAGATATGTGTACAGACGTTAAAGTAACCTTTGGCGTGCCACAGGGGAGTGTTATGGGACCATTGCTTTTCACAATATATATAAATGACCTACTAGATAATGTCAGAAGTTCCAGGGGGCTTTTCGGGGATGATGCTGTAGTATACAGAGAAGTTGCAGCATTAGAAAATTACAGTGAAATGCAGGAAGATCTGCAGCGGATAGGCACTTGATGCAGGGAATGGTAACTGACCCTTTACATAGACAAATGTAATGTATTGCGAATACATAGAAAGATGGATCCTTTATTGTATGATTATACGATAGCGGAACAAACACTGGTAGCAGTTACTTCTGTAAAATATCTGGGAGTATGCGTGCGGAACGATTTGAAGTGGAATGATCATATAAAATTAATTGTTGGTAAGGCGGGTATCAGGTTGAGATTCATTGGGACAGTCCTTAGAAAATGTAGTCCACCAACAAAGGAGGTGGCTTGCAAAACACTCGTTCGACCTATACTTGAGTATTGCTCATCAGTGTGGAATCCGTACCAGGTCGGGTTGACAGAGGAGATTGAGAAGATCCAAAGAAGAGCGGCGCGTTTCGTCACAGGGTTATTTGGTAACCGTGATAGCGTTACGGAGATGTTTAGCAAACTCAAGTGGCAGACTCTGCAAGAGAGGCGCTCTGCATCGCGGTGTAGCTTGCTGTCCAGGTTTCGAGAGGGTGCGTTTCTGGATGAGCTATCGAATATATGTCTTCCTCCTACTTATACCTCCAGAGGAGATCACGAATGTAAAATTAGAGAGATTCCAGCGCGCACGGAGGCTTTCCGGCAGTCGTTCTTCCCGCGAACCATACGCGACTGGAACAGGAAAGGGAGGTAATGACAGTGGCACGTAAAATGCCCTCTACCACATTCCGTTGGGTGTCTTGCGGAGTATAAATGTAGATGTAGATGTAGAAGCGTTTCCTTCAGTTTAGAAATCGAGTTTAAGTCACGAGGGCTTAAGTCAGGAGAGTGCAGTTGGTGGTATAGCACGTAGCAGCCTCACCCGTCAAACAAATAAGTAACAGCTTGCACTCTACGTGCTTGAGCATTTTCCTGCAAAATAATGGTCAGGTCCTGCAGAACTAAAACAGCTCCTGAATCTCAGACGCAGCACGTTGTACAAAAAACTACGCCCCTCGCCTGTAAAGAATAAGCAGAAGCTGGACAGTCAGTCATTAACTGAGAAATGCAAAACTCAGGCATGCCCGTACATTAACCGGTAACAGAAACAGACCGGCTGTCCTGTGGAAAAACCTGCGTCGTCGTAATGTAGTCAAAGTAAACGCCGCAGCTGATCCCTTTGTCCTAGTCGATGAACTGAACCGACACATTACATTACCTAGAACCACAATTCAACCACTAACATAACAGAGACGAAGTGATTACTTCATGGAGTAGAAGACTGCAGCAATGAACAATTCTGTCTGAAGCATGTTACTTGCAACAACGTCAAAAAGGAAACGTGCGTATTAGACCAGCATCTACTGGACAAGATGACATAATACTGAAAATTGTGAGCGTTATTAACGACCAACTACTGCCCACTGTAACAGATATCTTGAATCATTCCTTCATAATAAATGTTTTCCCTGAGGTATGTGAACAGGGTCTAGTTAAGCCATTATGTAAGAAGGACGTTACCTCAGCATCCTCTCATCACCGACCTGTTCACATTCTTCCTGCACTGTCAAAGGCCTTGGAATAAATAGTCCACTACAAGCTAAATCACTACCTAACAATAAAAACCTCCAAGACGAATGTCACTCATACTTCCGTAAACACTGTACCGCAAAATCTGCGTTAACAAACTGACGCCTGCCGTTGATACACTGGAGGTAACTATCATCTGCTTCTTAGACTTCATCAAAGCTTTTGACACTGTCGACTATGATTTTACCAGCGAAACTTAGCAGACTAGATTTCTCGCCAATTAGAATGAAATGGCTTCACTCATACCTGACGTAGCCAGCAATGCGTCATATGCGGCAGCGTAAGGTCTCAATGGATGCAGACAGTATTAGGGGTCCCCTAGGGTTCGATATTATGTCCTCTTTTCATAGTATGTAATTTATGTGTCATCAGTATTGTCCTACTGCAAATACCATATGTACACTGATCACCTCCATCTGTATCGAAATGAAAAACTAATAAACCTGAAGACTGCTATCGAGAATTTCAATATCGACGTGTGTGTACTCGCAAAATGGATGCTCGGAACAGAGCTCAACCCATTCAAAACCCAAGCGGTATTGGTTGGTCGTTCTGGGTTCATTAGTCCGAAATACTGGGAATCCCTACCGTCTTTGACCATACGTGGGACAAATACCAATTTCTCTCCTTCAGAAAGGAGTCTGAGAGCAATAACAGATGAAACTGGGCTGAGCACGTAACTGCAGTGTATAAGAAGGCATCAGCATATCTCCATGATCTATCAAAATATAAGAGCTCTTCCCTATTGACCTGAAAAGTAAACCTGTACAAACACTTATACCTCTAGTTACCTCTAGCTATGTTTTCCTGCAAGGCCTTTCTCTGGAAAGCTCACGATGCCTATGATTGGTTATGAGCATCCTGTTCTCTATATATTCTGAAGTGCCAAATAATCTGGTACAGGTATGCGTATTCAAAAACAGAGATATGTAAACAGGCAGAATACGGCGCTGCGGTCTGTAAACTATTATATAAGACAACAAGTGTCCATCGCAGTTGTTAGATCGAACACTGCTGCTACAATGGCAGGTTATCAAGATTTATGTGAGTTTGAACGTGGTGTTATAATCGGTATCTCCGAGGTAACGATGAAGTGTAGATTTTCCTGTCGACCATTTCAGAGTATACCGTGAATATAAGGAATCCTGTAAAACATCAGATCTCCGACATCGCTGCTGCCGGATAAAGATCCTATAACAACGGGACCAATGACGACTGAAGAAAAACGTTCACCGTGACAGATGTCCAGCCCTTCCACAATTTGCTGCAGATTTCAATGCTGGGCCATCAACAAGTGTCCGCTTGCGAACTACTCAACGAAATACTATTAATTTGGGCTTTCGGAGACGAAGGCCAACTCTTGTTTCCTTGATGACTGCACACTTCGCCTCGGCCCGTCGGTATCGACACAGGACTGTTGATGATTGGAAACAAGTTTCCTGGTTGGACCATTCGCGTTTCAAATTGCATCGAGAGGATTGTTCTGTAAGGGCATGGAACCGGCCTCATAAATTCATGGACCCTGCATACCAGCAGGGCACTGTTCAATCTGGTGGAGGCTCTGAAATGGTGTGGGGCGTGTGCAGTTGGAGTGATACGGGACGCCTTATAACTCTAGATACAACTCTGACAGGTGACACGTACGTAAGTATCATGTCTTATCACCTGCGTTCATTCATGTTCATTGTTCCTTCCGACGGCCTTGGGCAATTCCAACAGGACAGTGCGACACCCCACACGTCCAGAAATCCTACACAGAAACTCTAGGAATACTATTTTGAGTCTGAACACTTTCGCTGCTCACCAAACTCCCCAGACATGAACATTACTGAGCATATCTGGGACGCCTTGAAATGTGCTCTTGAGAAGAGATCTACTCCCCCTCGTACTCTTACGGATTTATGGACAGTCCTGCAGGATTCATGTTATCAAGTCCCTCCAACACATCTTCAGATATTAGTGGAGTCCATGCCACGTCGTGTTGAGGCACTTCTGCGTAATCACAGGGGCCCTACATGTTATTAGGCATGTGTACCAGTTTCTTTGGCTCTTCAGTGTATTTGTGCTGTTCGACAATATCGCCAAATTTCATCAGATATCTTAGCTGCGTGTAATTTCCATATCCTCTGCCTTCTCTATTGTCTTATTAATGAACACCAGCGCTCCTATCTCTCCTCGACCTTAACGCTCTTGCTTCAACAACATGCCAGTACACCCATTCCCTCAGAGTGAAATGTTTTTTGTCTCACTCCATCGTTCAGCCGTTTTGTCCAAGTCCTTCTCAGTAGCAGGAACACGACTCTGAAATAACCTCTCGCATTATGTAAGTGAACTGCCCGCCAGGTTAGCCGAGGGCATTAACGCGCTGCTTACTGGACTCGGGTAGGCGAGCCGGCCCCAGGCCCCAGATCAAACCCGCCCGGCGGGTTAACGACGAGGGCGGTCTGCCAGACAGCCTGGATGTGGTTATTAAACGGTTTTCCACATCCCGCCAGGTGAATATCGGGCTGGTCCCCACGTCCTGCCTCAGTTACAAGACTCGCAGACATTAGAACACATTCGCACTATTTTATGGCTTACACTAGATGCAGACAACTGGAGTACACTAATTCCATCCCGGTTGGGCTGGTGTGGCGACGGGAAAGTCATTCAGCCACCCTCTGACACTTACTTTGCCAAATCTATAGTAATAAGGGCGATCCCGCGTTGAAGTGGGACAAAGGCACAGCAAATGATGAATGATAATGCAACTGAACTGAATAACATTTCCAGCTACAGGAGACACTTAATGATGTATGTACTAAAGTCACAATAAGAAATACCACTGTCCCCATAAGCACTCATCACCCCCTCTTTCCAACCTAATCTTCCTCATTTCCCAGTATTCTTTGCTGATGCAATCTCCTTAACTTTCTGTTTCTCTGAACTTGTTATGTCAGATAACATCTACTTTGTACACCTGTAAATTATTTTAATATCCACCACTATATTTATTGGTATTATTATTATTATTGTCACTGTTACCACTATTTGTGGCAGCAGCTGTAGTAGTAGAAGTACTGCCAGTATTCAGTTTATTAGTTCATAGTCAATATTACTTACTCACACTGCCACTTCAGACTCTCATATCATTTCAAAATTAGTTGTGACAATAGAATTATTCCTTAGGTAAGTACGATGTAAAAAAGGTATTGAATGTGTGAAACCCTGGTCCGATATTAGAGATGGGCTGATGGTCCTAATCAGATTGTTTTAAATAAATAAACCAAATAAATAATGATGGCCTAAGAACCCGAAAGTTGGTTTGTGACCAAATAAATTTAATTGTGCAGAACATCAAAAAATGTTCCTCACTTGATATTAATATCTACAGCTACATGACTGCTCTACATTCTATAACTATGTGCTTTTCAGAGGGTTAATCGAACCACTTTCAAACTTTCTCTACCCTTCCACCGTCGAATGGCACTTGAACGAACGGTTACATCTATACGTCGGAGCCAGAATTTCTATTATTTTTGGACGGTAGTTGTTTCTCCTTTTGTGGGTAAGAGTCAATAAAATATTTTCCCAATCGCAGCAAAGGGTTGGTGAAAACGAGCTGATCTTTTGTTACATTTTGGGACGTACTCTCTGGTAACAGTTCCATACCGTGCAGAAATACTCTAGAACAGGAGACACAAACATAGATTTTTGCATCTTCTATGTTTCGTGCTAATAAAACGCAGTCTTCGGTGGACCTTCCCCTCAACATTTTCTATGTGATGATTCCAATTTAATTTGTTCATAATTATAACTCGTAGGTATTCAGTTGAATTGACATCCGCAGTGTGATTTATAGTACTACCGAGAATTATCGAGAATTATCGCATTCCTTTTAGTATTCCTGAGCATGACCTCAAACTTTTTATTGTTACGAGTCAATTTCCACGATTGACAGCGTACGGATATCTAGTCTATATCATTTTGCAATTGGTTTTGGTCTTCAGGTCGCTTTACGGGGCGGTAAAAATAGGATCATCTGCAAACAATCTAAGAGGGCTGCTCAGGTTGTCTCCTAAATCGTTTACATAGATTATGAACCAAGGAGGGTCTATTATGCTTCCTTGAGGAACAGCAGATATCACTTCTGTTTTTATCGGTGACTTTCCGCCAGTTCCTACGAACTGTGACCTTTCTGACAGGAAATCACGAATTCGAACTCATAACTGAGACGATACTCCACAGGTACACAATTTGATTAGAAGCCTCTTGTATGGAAATCTGGAAATATGGAACGAATATCACACCCCACGTCTATAGCAATCATTAATTCATGTGAATAAAGAGCTATGTGTATGTCATGAAAACCATATTTTCTGATGCCATGCTGACTGTGTGTCAATAAATCGTTCTCTCAGATATCATTAATAATGCTCCAACAGAGCTTATGTTCCAAAATCCTGCTGCAAAACGATGTCAATGGTGCCGGTCTATAATTCATAGGATTATTTCCAATTCTTTACTGGTGTATTAATGTGACCTACACAATTTCCCAGTAAAGCAGATATTCTTGAAAATTAAAGTGCCGTTTGCTGTTGCGGTCAATTTTAGAAATTTAAATGCGATGTGTCTTCAGACATTAATTTTTTCTATCAGAATCTTGCTTTCGAACCGATGAACTGCATTAATTGTTGTCCAGTCACGTGTCCTGCGCATAGTTCCCTAAACAATCTGCCTTTTTTTCTTTATTAAGTCATATGTTTAATTTACGAATGCTGTTAACAGCAGTTTCTTGCTGGCTAGAAGGCAGTCGTGCTGATTAGGATTTTACTGGTGTGCAGAACACAGTTCACGTTGAAATGTTGCTGGTACTTAAACGTTACACTGTGAAGAATGAACACGTTTCTCACAAGGAGACAGCGTTTGTAAGGAGCTGTAGTTGCGCAAAAAGTTTATTTCACTCTGTTCTCTCTAACAATCGCGCAAAACACGCTACAGTGAGCCGTGGCCAAGAGAAGTGACGCAGTTGTGTATTAGAAAACAGCAATGGATCTAATATGATAACCAGAACGTTAAAAACCACTTCTGTTTAACTGCTGTGCAATCACTGCAGATTTAGAACGTAATAATAAGGAATATGTTGTTTATTGTTCAGTTAGAGCACTCAAGTGTTTGAGTTACACGATGAAGAAAATGCCACATGGGAATGATTTTTAGACAAAACAACACATACAGGCAGCCACACAATGCTAAATTCATGAGTAAATTCACTACAACATTCGATGAACAACGTTCACAGTTTGTGCAGCAAGTGAGGAACAAACAGCTGCAGAGGATGTCAAATTAAACGCTTTTCAACCGTCAATTTTCAACCTTACTTTATTGGGCACCCAGTTTCAGCGTTTTACTACGGCATCTTCAGGCCCCTGACTGACTTGTAGGAATGATTTACCTTGCTTGAGATCAAAACGGGGAACAACAGTATTGGAATTAGTAGATATTTGTTTCAAAGACCACTTCAACTATCACGTCGGTAAGGGTCCTGAAGATGGCGTAGTGAAACGCTGAAACTAGTTGCCCAATAAAGTAAGGTTGAAAACTGACGGCTCAAAGGCATTTAATTTGACATCCTTTATCGAACAGCCAAGTCCCGCAACCATTGCTAAAGAGATGGACATACAGAAACAGCTGCAGTTCCTATCTTCACGGTGACCACCGTGTGAAGGCCAGCATGTACTGTAGTTGCTGGTATAGTATACTGAAGCTCCAAACGAACTGGTATAGGCAGTTGTATTCAAATAAAGAGATATCTGAACAGGTAGATTACGGCGCTGCGTGTGGCAATGCCCGTATTAGACAAGTGTCTGGCGCAGCTGTTAGTTCGATTGCTCCTTCTACAAAGGCAGGTTATTAAAATGTAAGTGAGTCTGAACGTGGTGTTATAGTCGGCGTACGAGCGATGGGACACAGTATCTCCGAGGTAGCGATGAAGTCGGGATTTTCCCGTACGATTATTTCGCGAGGATACCGTGAATATCAGGAATCCGGTAAAACATCAAATCTTCGACATCGCTGCGGCTGGGAAAAGATCTTATAACAACGGGACCAATGGCGGCTGAAGAGAATCGTTCAACGCGACAAAAGTGCAACCCTTTCGAAAACTGCTGCCATTTTCAAAAAGTGGTAGCGTGCGAACCATTCAACGAAACATCATCGACATTGGCTTTTGGACCCGAAAGCCCCCTCGGCTACCGTTGATGACTGCACGACACAAAGCTTTACACCTCGCCTGGGTCCGTCACCAACCGACATTGGACTGTTGATGACTGGAAACATGCTGCGAGCTCGGAAGGGTCTAGTTTCAAATTGTTTCGAGCGAATGGAAGTGCCCTGGTATGGAGACAACCTCATGAATCCATGGACCCTATATGTCAGAAGGGGACTGTTCAAGCTGGCGAAGGCTCTGTAATGGTGTGGGGCGTGTGCAGTTGGAATGGTGTGGGACATCTGATACGTCTATATACGACTACGACAGGTGACGCGCTGCCTGGTCACGTGCATACATTCATGTCCATTGAGAATTCCGGCAGACATGGGAAATTCCTGCAGGACAATGCGACAGCGCACGTCCAGAATTGCTACAGAGTGGCTCCAGGAAAACTCTTATGAGTTTAAGCACCTTCGCTGGCCACCAAAATCCCCAGAGATGAACATACTTGAGCATATCTTGGATGACTTGCAACGTGCTGTCCAGAAGAGATCCCCAACCCCTCATACTCTTACGGATTTATTGACAGCTCTGCAGGATTCGTAGTGTCAATTCCCTCCAGCACTACTTCAGACATTGGTCGAGTCCATGCGACGTCGTGTTGCAGCACTTCTGCGTGCTCGCGGGAGGCCTACACGATATTAGGCAGGTGCACCAGTTTCTTTGGCTTTTCGGTGTATAAATCATGTACCCAGAGGCGGAAGTCACACTTAGACATGAATCGGTGAGAGAGTGTTCCTGACGGCTGCAGTGGTCTTGGTGTGTTTGCTTCACGCATCTTTCTCAATCAATCACTTAAGGCGACTTTGTGAACGTCTCTATGGCTATGTTTTCGTCTGCAGCCATTTGCACAGAAGAACAGCCTGCTGTGTTATACCTTGTTTCGCTGACTCTGCTATAGATGGGACTTTGCTGATCGATACACGAGTGCTAGCCCTCACTGCCATATTCTTTAAACAACCAAATTCTCATGTATACCAGGTGTGTGAGATAAGCAATGAGACTGATTTTTTATCTACCAAAGTTTTAATTTTTTTCTACAACCGTATTGTCGCCTCAACAGCAGTTCCCTTCGGCAGCTGTGCACTGCAGAGTCTTTGTCACCAGTCTCGGTAGCAGCGCCGAAAGGTTTCGATGGATGGGCCTTTAAGATGTCGGTAAAATTCTGTTTAATGTTCCCAAGATCCCGGAACGACACCCTTGTGACATATTTTTTCATTTCTAGGTAAGAAGGTGACAAGGACTCAGATCAGCTGAATAAAGGGGTTGTGGAACAACAGGAATGTCTTTTGTCGTCAAAAACTCCATGATGGAAGTGGCTGCGTGACATAGAACGTTCTCATGATGCAGCATCCACTCGTGAAAGGTATCACTCGATTAAGCCGTTTTCCTGGGTCTTTCAAGGACATCTCTGTAAAACACTGGTTTACAGTTTCTCCTGGAAGAACACTATCACAAGAGCACCCACACGTTCGATGTTCTCGTCGGTTTTTGGAACCTGAGCGTTCTCCCTGAGCGCGGTTCATCTTCAACGTGTTCTCGGGCTTCCAAAAATGATTCGTGCCAGCGGTAGACTTGTGGTCTTGATAGGGAGTGTCTCCCATACGCTTGTTCCAGCTTTTCATAGATCAGAATCACGATTTCCTCAAGTTCAACACAAAATTTCATGGCAATGGTTCAAATGGCTCTGAGCACTATGGGACCTAACTTGTGAGGTCATCAGTCCCCTAGAACTTAGAACTACTTAAACCTAACTAACCTAAGGACATCACACACACCACGCCCGAGGCAGGATTCTAACCTGCGCCGTAGCGGTCGCGCGGTTCCAGACTGAAGCGCCTAGAGCCGCTCGGCCACCCAGGCCGGCTATTTCACGGCAAAACGTTGCTTTAAATTCCGCTATTCCATTTTCATAACGCACAACAAGAACAAAACTTACCTACGGTGCTCTCAAGGATCACTTAGTGGCTGTGTGTAGCTGAAGCTTGGACTGAGCATCTGGAAGGGATGAACTCTACGGTCGACTCAAGTAGAACAATGCAGCGTTGCCAGATCACTTGCGCTATTATCAGTCTCATTAACTTTTCACACACCTTGTAAAACAGCTCTAAACGTCTGGTTTACAAATCTGTTAATGTATTAAATATTTGACATTAAGCATGGAACGCTCTTGTGGTTGAAGACGCAAAACACAAATTATGTTGGTTTTATTAATTTTGGATTATTCACCCACAGACTAATGGAAACGTCAAAATCAGAAGTGTTGAATCAAGAAAATGATAAATCCTGTATATTTTCATGTAAGATTTTTTTAACAAGTAGTGCATAGCGTCAAAATCGTTTATTGTAATCTAGAGCATAGCAAATCTAAGTTATAACTGTTGTGTCCATAGTTACACAGGATGGCAAAGAATGCTACAGACTTTTAAAAATGAATAAATATGTTTATTTACATTATTTCTAGGGTATAGAATTAAATACATATCTCCTGATGATTTGATTCTCTGCTCCAGCAAAGTTTCTGATTCAAGCACTCGTTAGTGGTTACAATGTTAGTAGCGCCGTGCTATGTTTTCCCATTCTCTCTGCAAGATCAGCCGTGTAGCTCGGTGTGCGGCGTATTACGCCTGTCTTACACGAAGAACTTTCTGGTCTAAATAGACTACTCGACGTTCGTGCACCTTTCGTACCTGAGCATCCAGCCATGTAGCGACTGTGTCTGCGATGTTAGTCACCCATAGATTGTGGTGAGTGTGGAGTTCCAATTTGCGAATGTGCTATACAATAGGGCTGTTGATAAAATACGATATGTCGATTACCGATATTTTTCCAAAAAAATATCGAGATACACTCTGAATATTGTCTTCTCCGGTAATCGATATCAAAACGGCTATGACGAGTGCCTATAATTGTATTTTGTATTGTAACCTTAGTAGTACATAATTTTACTTTCAATGTGTGAAGGAGTCTTACTATTTTTTGGGTTTTCATCACGTACAATCTTTCTCTTTGCCTGTGTCAAGCAATTATGTTTGACACGAAAGAAAAGCTCCGACTCCGCGGGGGGATAGCGGTGTGAACAGAATAACAAGATCTCCGATATGAAAAAATAGCACACAAGGTGCGTTGAAAAAAAAAAAAACAATGTTTAAAGCAGCTATTGTGCTATTTCTTCACATCAACATTCCTCAAAAACAGTTGTTAAAAATCTAAATGACAAGATTGGTCGTTACGGTGGGCAGAGACGTGTAAGGGGAAATACTGATGTAATCGACGCTCGGCGCTACCAACAGAAACTACATCTTTTAGTTTCTTCACGCAATTGTTACAGTACAGCTTCCAGGTCGCTGCCGTTTACAGAAATGAAAAAAAAATGAGAATTCGACAAGAAGTGTTCCGCACAAATCCGGTATGTGACGAAACCGAACGATGGACCCACAGACAATTTTTATTGTGCCACTAACGTGCAGTTACCATTGTTAATAAAGTGGTTATTGCCAAACTTGAGGGTGCACTGTTTTCCATTCAATTCTTACTCTAAGGGGGACATGCACGGTGCTATCTTGTTGACTGCTAGAATGTCTAATAATAAATCAGTTCTTAAATATACAACTGTAAATACCAGCAGTATACTTAGAATTTGCAGCCGATATTTTTATAACCAAGAATGTCGATATTATCCCATCAATATATCTATATACGGGTACTTTCGTTATATCGAGAGCTTATAACGAGATATGTTTAAACATCGATGTATCGCATTCCCGATATATTTCAAAATATCAGCAGTTTTGCCCCAATACGGGAGAGCCTAGAAGAACGCGCTGCGGCGATGTCAGCTGACACCGGAAGTTAACGTATTATGGCCAAGCCTCGCTCCTACTATAGAAATTTATTTGGTGATTTTGCGTCTTCTTAATCTTTATTATGTTGCCAGCGTTGTTTACTTGAAACAGTTGTATCAGGTCCTGATATTTTTCCATTAGCACTCTGAGACGAAACACCTGAAAGCAAAATAGTATTATATAGTTTTACAAACTAAAAGCCTACGTAACGACACAAATTCAAACGCGTTTTAATGAGAATTGTTTCGAGGGTGAAAACGTCAGAATTACTTGAAGATAAAAATAATTATCGATGTTTTTTAGCACTTACTTTCAGTAATGAAACAATATACAAAGGGTAAAGTGAAAAATCGCCATTTACTGTGTTCTACATATTGTTTCGAGTATTTGCAAGTACTTTTTTTCTTGCGAAAATAAATATAAATGTTCAGAAATGTTTGCATGACACTTTTTCTACTATCTCAGTTCTAATCAGTGTAAGTAATTTACGGCAACACCTCTTACACGAACATCCGCTATGAATTTTGTGTTTCTCCATTTATAAACTATTATCAATGCATGTTCCTACATTTTGTTAATACGAGAGGTGTTCAATAAGTAATGCAACAAATTTTTTTCAGCAAACAGGTTGGTTTTATTCAGGATTCCAGTACACCATATTATTCTCCATTCCTTTAGCTACAAAACACTATTTTTAAACATATTATGAGTCCAATGCGACAGCCTTATGCCACCTTATCAGGAGAGTCTGTATGCACAAATGGTACCATTCTACACGTCGACGTCAGAACCAGCGCCTTGCTGCATCTGTAACCTCCCAGTTATCCATGTATTACTTCCTACGGTGTGCATCCTGAAGTCGGAAGAAGAGGACCCCTGTGGGCACACATCTCTGGGAACCCCAACTGATGGACAAGTGTGTCAGGACTACCAACAGAGACGCCCAGTTCAGCAGAAAAGTGTTCCGTTTTGATCTTTCGATGACATCGAATGAGAGTGCCCGAACGTTCCGCCATCGCGGGAGTCACAGCTGCGTATGGCCAGCCAGCAGGTGAAGGAAGGGAAGCAGATTGGTGTTTGAAACTTCCTGGCAGATTAAAACTGTGTGCCGGACCGAGACTCGAACTCGGGACCTTTGCCTTTCGCGGGAAAGTGCTCTACCATCTGAGCTACCCAAGCACGACTCACCCTCACAGCTTTACTTCTGCCAATACCTCGTCTCCTACCTTCCAAACTTAACAGAAGCTCTCCCGCGAAAGGTAAAGGTCCCGAGTTCGTGTCTCGGTCCGGCACACAGTTTTAATCTGCCAGGAAGATTCATATCAGCACACACTCCACTGCAGGGTGAAAATATTCTGGAGATTGGTGGTTAAAGTATCATCGACAACGAGGCCATTAGAGACGGAGCGCAAGCTCAGATCAGGGAACGACCGAGAAGGAAACCGACCGTCTCCTTTCGAAGAATCTATCCCATTATTTGCCGCAAGCGATTTTGCGAAATCAGGAAAACCTAAGGCAGGATTGATGAACACCACCAGGGGGGAGTCGAACAGGTTTGCGCGACCTTGTTGCGATGATAGGTGCCGCACCGAACGACTCACCGTGCTTTTGTTCACTGCCAGGTCTTCGTAGTTATTCTGCAAACACCTATGAATATCTGCCATGCAGTAATTTTCCGCCAAAAGAAACGGAGTGACAGCTCTCTGCTTGGAACGTACCTCCATTTTGAAGGCTACGTACAGTGCCGCCACCTATCAGAACTTCATGAAACTGTAGGGGCTGAGCGGAAATATTCCACCATGTCTTAGAACATATCCCGCGTTTTTCAACCGAAATTAGCGGGAAAAACTTGTGTTGCGTTACTTATTGAAAGCCCGTATTATATTTCCATATTTTCGTAAAAACGGTAGTCCCTCATAACCTCACTTCCACTATTCAATTGGCAAACTGAACTGCAGACAACTCACACAGCACACGCAGTTTTGACGCTGACGTGTAAACGAAAATGACCATTCGAGACAGAACAAGAATAACACGCCAGGGCACTTCTCTGGTGGCGTCCGAAGTTCGTGTAGCGCGTTGGTGATCTTCATAACGTTGCTTTAAATTCCTCTGCTCTATTTTCGTAACACACGCCAAAAATGAATCTTGTTCCTCGGAGATGTGAGCGTCGAGATGCGTACTGTATCCGGCCGACAAAGACGCCGTAGATACCGCAATAAAAACATTTAACATTTTTAAATTCTGTCAATAAAAATGAAATGTATTGGCAAGCCAATTTTTATTGCCTCTCGAAGCCATTAGACAGACAACGTTATAGGGCTCACTCAGCTTTCATGACTCATAGACCACGAGATCAGCACAACGAATTCGTTTGCTGCAAGATGGCTGGGTGCCTAAAAGTACAAAATTTCTATGACTTGTCTTTCGTTGCATTGTTTTCTCCAAGTTGCGTTGTGTTTCCCAGATTCAAAGTACAGCGTAGCTTTTACGTATTAATTAATGGTCTCTGCAGTCCCGTAAATAAATGGTAATGCAATTATACTGGTAAATATCTTGATTTATTCACTCGTAGGTTGACAGCTATCCAGGGTGTACACTGCGCCAATTCCACTAGTGTTGCGCAGTAGTCAAATACACACAGCAACTTTCATACATATCTGGTCTCTAGCAGGTACACGTTTCAAGCCAGATTAGCCTCGGAAAAGTTGGAGGTCATTGGAAAACTTACAGTATCTAACGTTATCTTACAATATTACTTTCATTCATCGGTGTTTAGTGAGAATAAATGCCATTGGGGATTACCAGCGTGAAAATTACGTAAATTAAATGATATAACATCGCTGCATAAGTATGGAAATATGATTTAGTTTTCCAGTACACGTAACTTGACTACAGACTGAAATTTTATGCTAGCTCTTCAAATTTGTGATTGAAAGTTATTTTCCTAAAAGTTCCATTACATTTTTTTAACATTATAGAAATGTGAGTGGAATTTTACTGTTGATGTGGAGGCTAATCATTTTTTCCGGTATGTTATTTACGACGCAGTATAATTAGTACTTATTTCGAATAACTCTGTCCATCAAGTTTGATGGAAAGTGGGTGTTTTCCTGGAGCTTTCTAGTATGCCATAAATTTCTGAAAAGGTAAATAGTTAATGTAAATTGTGTTTCTTGAATATAATTGTTGCTTCCAGGTTTCAGTGACTTTGAAGGTGATTTTCTAGATGTCGTTAGTAACAGACTACATTGAGAATCTTGCGTCCTAAATTGCTTCGATGTTAACAATATTGTTTTATTACCTAGTTTAAATCGTGGTATTAATTTTGGTTTGTCATAAAACGTCGCTAATTGGGACTGATTCTAAATCTGTCTCTATATGATTGCTCTACAATTCACAATTAAGTGCGTGGCGAAGGATTCATCGAACCACCTTAAAGTGATTTCTTTACTACGAAACGCGCGGGGAAAGCGAACATTTTAATCTTTCCTTACGAGCTCTGATTTCTCTTAATTTATTACGGTGATCATTTGTCCCTGTGTAGGTGGGCTCCAAAAAAATATTTTAGAAAATATTTTTACACTCTGAGGAAAAAGTTGGCGACTTAAATTTCATGAGAAGACCCTGCCACAAAGAAAGGCTATTTTGTTTTAATGATTGTCGTCCTAACTCTAGTATCACATCCGTGGCACTCTCTCCCCTATTTTGTAATCGTACGAAACTAGTTGTTTTTCTTTCGGCTTTTTCGGTGTCCTCCGTCAATCAAATCGTTCAAATGGCTCTAAGCACTATGGGACTTAATATCTGAGGTCATCAGTCCCCTAGACTTAGAACTACTTAAACCTAAATAACCTAGGGACATCACATACAGCCATTCCCGATGCAGGATTCCAACCTGCGAACGTAGCAGCCGCGTGGTTCCGGACTGAAGCGCCTAGAACCGCTCGGCCACCGCGGCCGGCCCCTCCGTCATTCGCAACTGATGTCAATCCTATGCCATGCAGCAATATTCCAGAAGAGGACGAACAAGTGTAGTGTAGGCTGTTTCTTTAGTAAACCTGTTATATTTTCTAACTATTCTGCCAATAAATCGCAGTCTTTGGTTTGCTTTCCCCATAGCATTAACTACGTGCTCGTTCCATTTAAGTTGCTCGTAATTGTCATTCGCAGCTATTTAGATGAAATTACAGCGTTTAGATTTGCATGATTTGTCGTGTAACGGAAATTTAGGGGATTCATTTTAGTGCTCATGTGGATGACTTCGCACCTTTCGTTATTTAGAGTCATATGTCAATTTTCGCGCCTACAGATACCTTCTCAACATCATTTTGCAATTTTTTTTATCCTCTGATGGCTTTGAAAGGCGGTAAATGACTGAATCCTAAGCAAACCATTTAAATGGACTGCTTAGCTTGTGTCCTAAATAGTTTATGCAGACGAGGAACAGAAGACGGCCTATAACACTTCTTTGGGGAATATCAGAAATTACTTCCGTTTTATTCGATGACTTTCCGTCAGTTACTGCGAACTATGACCTTTCCGGCAGAAAATCACGAAACCAGTTACACAATTGAGACGATACTCTATAGACGCGTGATATGATTACATATCGCTTGTGAGGAACGGTGTTAAAAGCCTTATCTAAATGTAAAAATGTGGAATGAATTTGACATCCGAATTCGATAGCACTCCTTACTTCTTGAGAATAGGGCTAGTTGGCATTTCACAAGAAAGATATTTTCTGTATCAGCGTTCGCCGTTTCTCAATAAACAGTTTTATCGGAGGCAATGTTCGAGCACAGTATATGTTCCAAAATTCTACTGCAAATTCACATTAGCGATATGGGTCTGTAATTCAGCGGATTACTCCTATTTCCTTTCTTAATTATTCGTCTATTACACGAGTGAGTAGGTTCTTGACGTTTAACTCGTACCGTGAAATTATTAGCTGAACATATTGATACCTTGTGCGATGAGTTTTGTTGGTCGGCTGCCGATCAAGAAGCGGAAGGATCGATACCACGTGAAAATTATTACAAACAGCAGGTGGAACAAGTGATGGTTTTCCCCGTGCAGTGGCAAGGATTTGTTTCAACACTGTAACTGAGCTTTCGCCCGAGACAGCGCTTGCCTTTAATCCATTTTCTATCCATTAGCTGGCCGCCGTAACCGTACTCTGTCATATGGCGTCACGTGGAAGCTGCGTGGATGATCCTGCGGTTACCACACCGCTCTCCAGCGTTTGGTTGACTTGGCAGACCACAGAACCGCTATTTCTCACTGGAGCAGATTCTCAATTGGCTTCATGAGGATGAGTGTACCACGTTCCAGTCTTCCCATCAAGGAAAAGTCCCTGTCATTACCGGGAATTGAGCCCTCTTCCACCGCGTGACAATGAGATACACTCACAACTACTTAATTTTTATTTGTTATGGGACCACTCAGTTACGGAGACGAATGTGGATTGAAAAGTTAAACTGCGACCTACTTTTATAGGCGGTTCTTACTCATTCACTTTTGGCAGTCAACTTGCATACGTAGATACGTCTTAACACATTGTGTATATACACTGAAACTCCAAAGAAACTGCTACATGCATGCGTATTCAGATACAGAGGTATGTAAACATGCAGAATACGGCGCTGCGGTCGGCAAGACAACAAGTTTCTGACGCTGTTGTTAGATCGGTTACTGCTGTTATAATGGCAGGGTATCAATATTTAAATGAGTTGGTGTTATAGTCGGCGCACGAGCGATACGATACAGCATCTCGAGTAGCGATGAAATGGGGATTTTCCCGTACGACCATTTCACAAGTGTCCTGTGAATATCTGGAATCCGGTAAAACATCATATCCCCGAATTCGCTGAGCCAGAAAAAGATTTTGCAAAAACGGGACCAACGATGACTGAAGAGAATCGTTCAGCCTGACAGAAGTGCAACCCTTTCGCAAACCGAGGCAGATTTCAGTACTAGGCATTCAACAAGTATCAGCGTGAGAACCATTGAACGAAGCATCATCGATATGGGTTTTTTGAGTCGAAGGCCCACTCGTGCACCCTTCACGACTGCACGACACAAAGCTTTACGCATCGCCTGGGCCCGTCAACAGGGATTTTGGGCTGTTGATGACTGGAGACATGGTGCCTGCTTAGGCGAGCATCGCTTCAACTCTTATCGAGCGGATGGACGTGTAGGGTCATGGAGACAACCTCATGAATCCATGGACCTTGCACGTCAGCAGGGGACTGTTCAAGCTGGTGGAGGCTCTGTAATGGTGTGGGCATGGGCATTTGGTGTGATATGGAACCCCTGATACCTCTTGATACGAATCTGACGGGTGACACGTACGTAAGCATCCTGTCTGATCACCTGCATCCATTCGTGTCCATTGTGCATTCCGACCGAGTTGGGAAATTCCAGCAGGACAATGCGATCTCCCACACGTCAGCATTGCTACAAAGTGGCTCCAAAACAAACTCCCCCCTAAGTACGTTATTGAGCATTTCTGGGATGCCTTGAATCGTGTTGTTCAGAAGAGATCTCCACCCCCTCGTACTCTTACGGATTTATGGGCAGCCCTGCAGGATTCATGGTGTGAGTTCCCTCCAGCACTACATCAGACATTAGTCCGGTCCATAGTCCATGCCACGTCGTGTTGCGACATTTATGCGTCCTCTTGGGGGCCCTACACGATATTAGAAGGTTGTACCAGTTTCTTTGGCTTTTCATTGTGTTATTGTCGATTTCGAAACTGTTTGTCTTTTGTGAGACTGCTCACGGGAAGCTGCTTATGTTCTACAGAACCTTTACCTACCCTTACAATCTTGCAACCACTGCACTAGGCTGTGAAATGTCAAGTAAATTATGGATGTCATTGACGAAAGGAGCGAGCTGAGTTTCGCCAAGATCTCGTTTAGTGGAATCAATGTTGATGTTTTTCGTACACCAAGAAAGCCGTAATGCTTGAGCCTAAAAGAGTTTACACGATTCTACAACAGAGTCAATCCAGTACTGTCAGTCCTTAATAATGGGCGTCTGTCCGATGATCTTTCGTAAATTGCTGCTGCAGTAGGGACACGTTATTTCGCATAATATGCGGCACTAATTTTCATTGTCGTCATTCCATTCTACAGCTGATGGTAGTCCGTATTCCCAATTGCAAATTCATTTAATGGACTCATTTTACATCCATCTTACACATTCATAGGCAAATGTGGCTACACACTGAGCACAAATCCTTTTTTTTTTTTTTTGGTTCAAATGGCTCTGAGCACTATGGGACTTAACTTCTAAGGTCATCAGTCCCCTAGAACTTAGAACTACTTAAAACTAACTAACCTAGCGCCATCACACACATCCATGCCCGAGGCAGGATTCGAACCTGCGACCGTAGCGGTCGCTCGGTTCCAGACTGTAGCGCCTAGAACCGCTCGGCCAGCCCGGCCGGCTATCCTTTTTTTTCTTTACATTAATTTCACTAACACGAATTCATTACGGAATAGTCGAAAAACTTCTAGAAGCCAATCTCAGGGAAGATCAGTTTGGATTCCGAAGAAACACAGGAACAAACAAGGCAATACTGATAATACGACATAGATAACATGTTAAGGAAAGGCAATCCTACGTTTACAGCATTTGTAGACTTAGAGAAAGCTTTTGACAATGTTGGCTGGAATACTGTCTTTGAATTTCCTGAAGGAAGAAGTGGTCACATACAGGGACGGAGAGGCTTTTATAAGAGTCGAGGAGCGTGGAAAGGGAGCGGTGGTTGAGAAGGGAGTGAGACAGGATTGTAGCGATGTTATTCAATCTGTAGACTGAGCAAGCAGTATAGGAAGACAAAGAAAAATTTGGAAGAAATAAAAAACCTGGGGTACGCCGATGACATTTTAATTCTGTTAGAAACAGCGAAATACTTGGAAGAGCAGTTGAACGGAATGGACGGGGTCTTGAAAGAAGGATATAAGACCAACACTATCAAAAGCAAGACAAGAATAATCGAATGTAGTAGAATTAAATCAGGCTATGCTGAGGGAATCAGTGCATGGTTTTTGCTGTTTGGGCAGAAAAATAACTGACGATGGCCGAAGTAGAGAGGATATAAAATAAAGTCTGGCTATAATAAGAAAAGTGTTTCTTAAGAAATTTGTTGTTATTAACATGAGTGTTAAAAAGTCTTTTCTGAAGGTATTTACATGAAGTATTAGTCTGTCCCAAAGTTTTACAACGATTTTGAGCGCAAATGTGGCAGTACTAAATTGTTTCAGAAGTTTGTAAATGATTTTTTATTTTTCAGTTTAAATTCCCATTAGTACGGGTATATACGTAGTTATCTTGGCTACATTCTAGTACCGTAAATTCGTGGTGCATCCAAATCGTTTCAGCCGGCCGGACAGTTGTGAAACGCAATGTGGATACGGACACACCTTTCAAGCAAAACTGTGGATAATTTCTCATCTTTCGTGGACAGTATATTATGGTGGTTATCGAGCAGATGAATCACATATTTTGAGAGAACACTCTCATGTCTTTTTTGCAACCGCAGGTTTCATTTTATGTCGAAAAATGTCACAGCAATACTCTCAGTAAACGGGTGTTCTCTGTTTTCAGAGAATGGAGGTAGAGAAACTTCAGACACATCTCGAAACGATTTCCCCTCCTCTGCCAGCACTGTATCTTGGAGTTTCACGCCTTCACTCAACGGTTCTGGGGAGAATCTCCTCACTTCTAGCAGTTCACTTAACTCACAGCATCCTTACATAACACCACATCGCAGCAGCTTGGACTCGTGATTCCCGGAGTCCAGAGATATTTTACAAGGAAAGACGGTAATGGACACATGTGGATATTTCGTTTTGAGTCTTTGTCACTGGAATTTACATTGACTGTGATGAATTAACTGTCCATTTCAGAAAATAACATGACCTAGGAAACTGTTATCTTCCGTTCAAACCGCTAATAGAGTTCAGAATACATATGAGCAGAGTTGAGTTGACTGTCTAGGACCCATGGCGAACACATTGCGCAAAAGTCAAGCTTTCATGGATAACTCAACACAATAACTGTATTCAAAGTAGAAGCTGTCTTGAAAATTTCTTGTAGCATGTTGAATAAGGCTGTTTATTCAGGTTCCGATTGTACACTCCACTCAACGCTTTGTCCTCATGCAATAAACAGTTTTCAAGAAACAACAACCCTCTCGAGTAATTTAAGTCGGTCTCAAACATTCACTACGCGTTGCTCTTTTGGGTTGTACGTTTGTAGAGATGATGTGCGTTTTGTGACGAAGAAGAGATTCTGTCGTTGCGTTTATCCCCTTCAAACAGCAGACTGAATTTGTCCAAGGCTGAAGGATTGACCTACGGATGATAAAAGGAAATAATCGTAAATTTCTCCATCTCCTAAATTTGGGATGTGACGGTTCGCGGCAGCCACAGACTGTCAAATAAAAAAGCAGGACAAGTTCCGGACCCCGGGCTTGCAACATCAGACGGCCATTGAAAAACAAGACACACAATAACTCTTTGAAAGTAATCTTAAATCAAAAGTACAATACAACAAATTCAGACCAGACTGTCCGAATCATTCAGCCGTTTCCGTAAGAATTATTTTGGGTGAAATAGTCGTTGCACTGCCTGGCGCAAAAGATCATTTAGAAATTACTACAAAGGCTGCGACACATTTTTAGAATTGAGCTGCACGTGAGTTTCAGGGTAGAGGGAAAATTATTCTACAATTTGAATTGCAACAAGAAATGAGAATATTTATCTTCAAGCATACATGCTTAAATACTATAATATTAACAAAAAAGCGTGCTAGAACTGATATAACGAACACAAACAGATTCCCACACGTTTGGGATCGTAACTCCCAGCAGCAAACAAATAGAGGTTTACCCAACACAAAAGGAGAGTAAATTTTTATTTGACAGTACGAACTGCAAAGAAAGCTTTATGATCCAGCAGCTTCAATCTTTCTAACCGTCTTCAGCCAACATAAACATTGTTAATGTGGCCTATATGATACCGTTACTGTCGTTACGTTGATAATAGTACCTGAAGCAGTAATAAAATGTTAAACATTGTTGTACACGTTTGCATAAGAACCAGCCAACAGAAATTAGAGGCTCAGTTCATTTGATTATAAGAATGCTCTCCTCACAAAAGAAGAGAATATGAAAATGGATATGTCATAAGATTATACGAGAGCAGAAAGGCATGTTACTGTTTTATCGACAGTAGCTCATTATGGCATCTTCCAAATTGATTTTTGTTGCTGACGCTACAGCAGTAATGATGCCGCATATGCTACGCAAGGAAAATTGTGTTTGATGTTGACGGGATAAACTGAAACCAGTAGAAAAGCAAGATTTGTTTTCAGGAGCCCATAGTGACATATAAAAATAATTTTATTTTCACATTAATACAGTTAGTCTTACCGATTACCGATCCTCTTTGTAGAATAGTGCAGTCCCCTGCCACGAATTCTGTAGACATCTATAAAGCGGGTTGAACCTTCCGATACCAGACACTGACCTTGGCCACTGACGAAATGATGACGTGGCGCGTGTAGTCATATGAGCGCAAACAGAAATAGAACAGAAAACAGGATTTTTGTTTTCCTTCATGTAACGTAACAACTTCAGTTCCTCTTCTCTCTTTGCTGTTGTTTCCTGTTATTCCAATGCTCCTCTATTTTGTTCCCATATTGAATTTTCCTTTCTTCCGTCCATGTTGTTCCCCATTACTTATTTCTTCTGACTTTAAGGCCTTCAAAATTTAGCATTTTATTCTTAAAATTATTTTCTGTTATTTCTGACTCTTTGATGTTGCGTCTTTCTACTTCTTATCTTACTTCTGTAATTCATGCTACTGCAAATCCATTTTTCCAGAATAGTTTGTCCTCATTCATCAAGTAGAGGCTTCCAAAGAAAACTAATGTTAGCCTTGCTATTATTTCTTATATTGTCTCCATATTTTCGTAGTACTCCTCGTTACTTCTCATTTTCATACGGCCATAGTTTTCATATACCCATTGTGCTTTTCTGTTAGCCCATCTTTCAAGTACCTTCTGTGCAACTTATACGAAGTTCACAGTTAAGCATTCACGTGCATATAAACATTCTAGTCTTACCACTGCGATAAAGTGTTTTAGTTTTCTTTCTCTCGATACGGATTTCTTGTTGTACTCATTTTTTGCCAAACCCTTTGCTGTTTCCATTTTATTAACTCTTAGTGTTACTGAAAATTTTTCTACTCCATTCTCGTGTATAGTTTCTCCAAGATGTTTAAATTTACTCGTTCACTCTATCTCACCTATTTATGTATATACATATTTTGGAGTACCTCGCCATGTTTGTTATTAATATTAGTTTTCAGCAGAAATTTTAAGATCAGTTCTATTCGTAACATCTTCAGAAGATTTATTTAACTGCTTCTGACCTCAAGTTCTGACCAATGGAATTTTAAACATGTCATGTGACGAAAAAGCAACGAATAAATATAAGGAGAGAAGTAAGACAAAATAAATTTCGGTAGACCACATGTCCGCTAAAGACAAATGTCACTGGTTCGAGTTCTGGTCCGGTACCGTTTTAATCACAGGAAGTTTCACATTAGCGCACAATCAGCTGTAGAGTGAACATTCATTCTGGACATTGCAAGCTTCTGGTTCATATTATATTTTGACATTAAGCTGTGGTGACAGCCTGATGTATAAAGAACCCCGAGCTCTAAGCTGGGTTGGCACAGCTACACAATGAGAATACGAAATCTTATTTGTGGTGATATACTGACATGCGGCATTATAAGAGGTGCATTCAAGTTCTAAGGACTCCGATTTTTTTTCTCCGGACTGGAAAGAGATAGAAACATGAGCATTGTTTTAAAATGAGGCCGCGTTCATTGTCAATACGTCCCAGAGACAGCAGCACCGTACGGCAGATGGAATTTTACCGCCAGCGGCGAGAATGAGAACTGTTTTAAATACTTAATTACTTACTTGACGAGCGTGCAATCATTCGTTTTCTGAATTTGCGTGGTGTGAAACCAATTGAAATTCATCGACAGTTGAAGGAGACATGTGGTGATGGAGTTATGGATGTGTCGAAAGTGCGTTCGTGGGTGTGACAGTTTAATGAAGGCAGAACATCGTGTGACAACAAACCGAAACAACCTCGGGCTCGCACAAGCAGGTCTGACGACATGATCGAGAAAGTGGAGAGAATTGTTTTGGGGGATCGCCGAATGACTGTTGAACAGATCGCCTCCAGATTTGGCATTTCTGTGGGTTCTGTCCACATAATCCTGCACGACGACCTGAAAATGCGAAAAGTGTCATCTAGGTGGGTGCCACGAATGCTGACGGACGACCACACGGCTGCCCGTGTGGCATGTTGCCAAGCAATGTTGACGCGCAACGTCTGTATGAATGGGACTTTCTTTTCGTCGGTTGTGACAATGGATGAGACGTGGATGCCATTTTTCAATCCAGAAACAAAGCACCAGTCAGCTCAATGGAAGCATACAGATTCACCGCCACCAAAAAAATTTCAGGTAACGGCCAGTGCTGAAAAAATTATGGTGTCCATGTTCTGGGACAGCGAGGGAGTAATCCTCACCCATTGCGTTCGAAAGGACACTACGGTAACAGGTGCATCCTACGAAAATGTTTTGAAGAACAAATTCCTCCCTGTACTGCAACAAAAACGTCCAGGAAGAGCTGCGCGTGTGCTGTTTCACCAAGACAACGCACCCGCACATCGAGCTAACGTTACGCAACAGTTTCTTCGTGATAACAACTTTGAAGTGATTCCTCATGCTCCCTACTCACCTGACCTGGCTCCTAGTGACTTTTGGCTTTTTCCAACAATGAAAGACACTCTCCGTGGCCGCACATTCACCAGCCGTGCTGCTATTGCCTCAGCGATTTTCCAGTGGTCAAAACAGACTCCTAAAGAAGCCTTCGCGGCTGCCATGGAATCATGGCGTCAGCGTTGTGAAAAATGTGTACGTCTGCAGGTCGATTACGTCGAGAAGTAAAGCCAGTTTCATCGATTTCGGCTGAGTAGTTAATTAGAAACAAAATCGGAGGCCTTAGAACTTGAATGCACCTCGTACTAGGGCTACGTTGGATTACATGGTAACAGTCTTGCTGGCAAAAATCTGTCTCCGAGTTGACGAAGTCAATGAACGTGATGTCACCTATGTCACCGATTTAAAATAACTTTGGAGTCTAATATACATTAATAAATGTTTAAGATGAAACTTCATGGCTGCCATGGTTTGCGTCAGCGATGGAGGCGGATGTGACCGTCTGATGGCTTCTTCTATAACATCGGCGGTACTCCTAAACTATTATACGGCTCTTTTAAGTCGCTGAGTAAAACTTTGTTCGGTGAGCATTCCGCTTCTATCCAAATCGGAAATATTGAGCCTCCCGACACGATACGTGTCCTTCCACTCGAAATGTCATCAAAATGTCTGGTCTAAGCCACACATAGAAATCCTCGATGTGCGAAATACGCTTCAGAACGAGAATTAGAAATAGTGTTCATTCCGATACCACCCGTCTACTCCGACAATACACACGTCAATTTGGCGGACATAATCACTCATTCATATCGTCTGTGCCTAAAATATGTTCCATAACATTCACATTTTTACATAATAAAAAAATCTTCATATCTTTTTTTTCATCAAATGTGTTACCCTCAGGAAATTGGAGAAACTACTTCAGCGGATCCGTCGCTACAAAAATGCAAACGAACTTCTCCTTCCCCATGACAACACAAAGCCTCATTGAAGTTTGCGCACCCGGGTGGAGCTCACAAGGCTTCATTGGACTGATCTCCGTCCAGCCCGGGTCCCACGCCTTCCGACTTCCACCTCCTTGGCCCAATGAAGGAAGCACTCCGCAGAGAGCAGTACGTGAATGATCGGGTGACTGTTGGTGCAGCCAGATGTTGACGTGACTGCTACGTCGACCAGCGAAGTGGTACCATGCGGGTATACAGGCCCTCTCAGTAAGATTACGTAAGGTCGGCGCATTGAATCGAGATCATGTTGAAAGCCAGGTCTTTCTTGCCAAAAGAGTCGAGAACTATATAGTGTTTTGGAAACCTGAAGAAAACCAATTTGCTTTCAGAAAGAAATATTGAAAGGTCTCTGTTGGATTCCTTTCATGTTAATTTCTTAAATCTGTTGTCCTTTACGGCATAAATTCCTCTTCTAAATTTACTGTGGCGTTTCTGACTATCTGCGAGGAGACTGAGCAGTGGAACGTGTTACTTTTACACATAAACAAGAACGATCTGTCACACTACTACACTTTAAAGCACAGTTTATATCTAATTCATATATGTAATTCATGTCACACAGTCTCATATGGAACCTACTTCCGCTTTCTTTTATATCCTGTATATGATAAGATACTGTCATCCCGCTTTCCTTCTGTGTGAAAGAATGAATGAGCAAATGTATTTCTAGTTGCATGCTTGATGGTAGCAGACAAGCCTGTCTGCTAGAGAGCAGTAGGACCAACGTCGGAACAGGTAGCTACGCTTTCTAGAAGCAAAGAGGTTTCTATCCTTAGTACTGTCCTGTCCGTCCCTTGTCATGTTGGTATAGGAAGCTGCCCCTCTGGTCACTTCCGTTTTGAATACGGAAGCACCCTTGGTAGGAGCGCAGGTCAGTCTGTCCGCGGCGAGCGTCTGAAGTGGTAAGATCTCCGGCTAAGCGCGTGTCTAAGTCCGCAGGACAATGGATTTCTTAAGTTCAGCCTAACTGAAAATTTAATCACCTTTATTTCAGGTTTTAGCTCTAAAATATCTAATGTTACCTTAAATTGCAGCGCAGTGTGTTTCGAGTGTCAACTTCAGAATAACTTCCAGTAATTGCTTTGTCACTACTTTGTGAGTAAAGTGGAACTACGTGTTGATCAGAAACTCTAAGATCATCAATCTTAAATACGAATGTGCGTGAGATTATAACGTCTCGTGTTAACAATATTTTTCAATATAGCAACTTTTCTTTATGTTCAACCCACGTGGGGTGTACTTTCTGAGACCAGTACCACGTGCTTATACAATTGTTTGACCCATCAGGTTAATAGTAAGACGATAGTAACCAGTTCCCGGTTTTTCTTTTGTAAACTGCTTTTCGATCTAATTTATTTTAATTATCAAAGTTATTGTGGAGTTACACTCTTTGTGTAAACCAAGTTGACCACGTGAAGCATGTGGCTTAATGATCAAAATAGCTCTCAGCTATTCTTTTCGGTAAGATTTTACAAAGAGTTAGTATGAATTTAGTGTACCAGTGTGTGGTAATTACATGACGGACAGGATTGCGCTACAAACGTTACTTCTTTGGGTGAAAATTGAATCGGTTGGTTGTGGTTAATTTCCTCTTGCATATGTTTCAATGTTCTTCGTGTGTTATTTTATGAATGTAGCGTTGTATGCAGTCACCCAATCTTGGCTCCCTATTTGATGTGTTCCGTAAGATTACAAACTAACATTTTAACAATCCTAAATAAGGCACCAGCTTAGTTGTGACTCAAGTTTAATATGCTGAAATTTCAATGATCAATGTTAAGATAAATTTCCAAATATAACCTGATTTATTTCTTTTTATTAAAATTCTCTTTTTTATATATGTATCACCGGTTTTCGTATGACTATTAAAAGATTATAATTAATGTTAGTCTGGTTGGAAATTTGGTAAGCTAGACTGGATACGTGGTGAAACAGTTGCTCAGTAATGCAAGGTTAACTTCCTCAGATAGCTCACAGCTTTTAACCCTCTTTTATTGTCTATCAGCACCGCTTTCACATAACAAATTAAAGCAACAACGTTACAATATGTTCCATTATTTATTGAACGCCCCTTGTAAACAATACGGCATACTTAAAGCAACATAGTTTTAATTAAAATCTTAATGTTAGATTTATACACATAATAGTTTTATTTTATAACGCCGGTCGTTGTGGCCGAGCGGTTCTAGGCGCTTCAGTCCGCAACAGCGCTGTTGCTATGGTCGCAGGTTCGAATCCTACCTCGGGCATGGATGTATGTGATGTCTTTAGGTTAGTTAGGTTTACGCAGTTCTAAGTCTAGGGGACTGATGACCTCAGAAGTTAAGTCCCATAGTGCTCAGACCCATTTGAACCATTTTTATGTTTTATAAAGAGACTTTCATAACCAGATTTTACGAAATTTATAAAATAAGAGCAACTAAAAATATGACAACTTGAACTGTTATCAGACCACTATATCTGTATGGCATGATTCATTGTAGCCATTGGAAATTAATGATAGTAAGTTTTTAATGATTTTTAGGGACTTCTGATAAAACAGGTGGAAAAGTTGTGTTTAGACCCTGCTGTGTTTTCACGTTTCCCAACGCCGAGTACTGGGCGTTGTACGTCACTGCACTGGCCGAACAGCCAGAGAAGTTACTGCCAAGGCGACGACGCGAGTTTATTTGCGTCTTCTGTGCCCACCGTTTGGACTCTGCATAACATATTCGTTGCTCAACAGAATGGAGCTTTTCGTACCAGTTTCCAAGACAGTAAGTAATAATTTATTTAACTACGTGACAGACAAATGGTTCAAATGGCTCTGAGCACTATGGGACTTAACATCTGATGTCACCAGTCCCTTAGAACTTAGAACTACTTAAACCTAACTAACCTCAGGACATCACACACACCCATGCCCGAGGCAGGATTCGAATCTGCGACCGTAGCTGTCGCGCGGTTCCAGACTGAAGCGCCTAGAACCTCCCGGCCACACCGACGTGACAGACAGTAGTAGTTATTTACAGTCGTAAAGATGTTGTATTGCAATATTTTTAAATTTTTTTGTAGTAATTTTAAAAAGCAGACGGAGTATGCATGCACGTATATGGTTGTCATTAAACACAGCATAACTCTGAGTATTAGGCGGGACACTTCGCTAAACTGGCCCGCCAGCTGGAGAAGTGATGACTGCGACGGCTGTACAAGCGGAGCTGCCGACCGTTGGCCCCCGGGGCGGCGTGGTCTTTGCTTACTTCAGTGAATTGCCTATGCTAGGTACTTTGAAAGCGTGCACACAGTGAGTCAGTTTCGCTTAAGTACATAACAGAGGGCAGTGTTCAATATTTTGGGTGCTGCTATCGACTGTTTAACCTTATTTAAACATTTTTAGATGTACTTCAGGATTTGCAGATATTTTGTATAACATTTGCTTGTACGCTATCATGCTTCCCTTTTTATACACACGCAATTTGTGAATTTTAATCATTCTTATTTCGGATCGCTTGGAAAACGGTGGGCGGGTTTCCTCTAATCGTTTACAGTTTGACAGCTAGCTATCAATTTTTTGCCATATGTAGATCATATTTTAT
Source organism: Schistocerca gregaria (assembly GCF_023897955.1). NCBI lineage: Eukaryota > Metazoa > Arthropoda > Insecta > Orthoptera > Acrididae > Schistocerca > Schistocerca gregaria. The sequence goes on from NC_064925.1 coordinate 457,767,069, forward strand.
ACTTTTCAGAGCACCTAGTCTGAAGACTGTTTGTTGTAAAGCCCGAAACAGTTTGCGGGATTAAAAATTAACAAGTGTATTGCGATGTGGGTATTTTTTCAACTGTAATTAGCGTTTCATTAATGATGTCATAAATTATTTTGGTAGTGCATTTCATACCATGATTTCGTTCCGTTCGCGCAGAGTATCACGAACATGATGGGAGACGTATCGCTCATAATTTTCGCTGAACAATAATCCTTCCCACTACATGTTTTAGTGGACACTCCCGTCGTCTAGAATGACGACAGCCGTACTCACGGTTTGACGGACGCTCAGACATACTGCTGCATCTCGACTGACTCGTTTAATCGTCCCATCTTCATCTCGCGTAAATGTCTGGGACTCTTTGGAAGACCGGATGAAACGCAGAAAACAACAGCTCTCCAGTATTGTACCTCTACGGAACCTAGCCGTGTCAGTGGCTTCAGATGGCTTGGTGGACTGCCTCCATCGCAAAACTGGGAGGACGATACAAGGCATTAATGTGAAGTCATCTGGATGTGACTGATTCTTGCCACGGCAATCTTTGGAAAAGATGGATAGCGCTTAACGTGCTTTTTTTTCTTTTTTCCGTATCGAGCGATCTGTGAAGCTGGAAAGGAATTGACGATGTACTGGAGGAACCTTATAGTGTGAGAGGTAGTATTAGACAGTTTTTTTTATTTTTTTATTTTTTGAGCGTATTTGACAGATACTTTTGATGAGTGATGTATGTTCTCCTTTTGGAAGACATCACGTATGAATCTTGAGGGTATTTTTGTTCTGTCATTGCCACTAAAAAAATGCGTTGTTTTTCCGTGTTGGACACTGATAATTTTTGGTCTGATTTTCAGATGTTCTTCAACACTATGCATTTCTTACTTTTTCACAACACAGTTTTATACACAACACTGCATTCTATTTGTTTTTGTATTTCAGACAAACTGAATACAGTGGTGTGCACAAAAGTGTATTGTGAAAAACGATGTGTGATGTGTTGAAGAAGGACCTGATCTGGAATCCCTGCACACCTAATTATGTTGAGTAGTTACCATTGGGGGATTGTGACAGGCGGACGGAATATGGGGAAATTATGCTGTCACGGCGTAAAGATTGCAGAGATGGAGTGATGAGGCGCTGTTTCAAGTTGGGAGATTCGTCAGTCGACAGAACTGCCAATTATTTTGCGGAAACATTTCCAGGAATGACACTTGGAAATTCACAAGGTCAACCAAAATTGACTGTCTGGCGCAGTACGGACGCAGATCATCTCATTGCGAGACACAGTGAACAGCGGCCGGTATCGCCAAATGCTGAATGAATACGTGTGACCCTCGATATCACAATGGGACAACATTGGGAATTCACTTTTTCAGCAAGGTGAAGCACCTCCTTGGTTCATCGTTCATCGTTCATGACTGACAGGATGAGCATTTACAGGATGCTGGGTGGGATGCGAGGACCCTGTGAATTGCCTCCAAGAAGTCCCGACCTTATCCCTTGTAACTACTTGTGCGGTTGGGCCAAAGAAGAGTGTAGCGAACAATCCCTCTGGATGAATTAGCGGAGGGTATTACTGTTAAATGTACCTCTGACTTTCTTATAGCGTGGTTATTGACAGACAACATAGGGTGCTTCCGCAAGAGCGTGGAAACATTTAACAGGACATACAGGAAGCTCCACTGAACAATTTGAGGTAGGGAACCTGGGGCCGGAGAAGCCAGCTTAAGGAGATAATAGGAATAAACTCACATTACGGTTACAGTTAACTGCAAATATTATCATTGATACAGTGAACGTCCCATTTGTAGTGTACCTTACAGAATGTGCTGAAACTAGCGGCCATCAACCTCAATGCAAGCATGACATTGGTGAACAAGATTCTGACGGAGCCTGACAAATCTCTCTGGTGTGTTTGGAAACACGTCACAGGTAGCTACAATTCTGGCAACTAATTTGATCTCCACAGCCACTGGAGTCTCGTACGCAAGTGACTTTAGGTTCAACATGGTTCAAATGGCTCTGAGCACTATGGGACTTATCTTCTGAGGTCAGCAGTCCCCTAGAACTTAGAACTACTTAAACCTAACTAACCTAAGAGCATCACATACATCAGTACCCGAGGCAGGATTCGAACCTGCGACCGTAGCGGTCTCGCAGTTCTAGACTGTAGCGCCTAGAACCGCTCGGCCACTCCAGCCGGAGTGACTTTAGGTATCGCCGTAGGAAATAATGAAGGGGATTCAGGTCAAGTGACCTCGCAGGCCACGGAACACGATCTCCCCTTCCAATCCAGCGACCAGGAAATGCAGCACTGTGATGGTTGCAGACATCGACACCGAAATGAGGGATTGCACCGTCATGTCGTATCCACATCCTCTAGCGAACAGTCAAGGGCACTTTCTGCAGCAACTCAGGTAGAACTATTTTCATGAACGTCAAGTACAGTTGACCATACAGACTGTTACATAGAAGATATGGCCTATTGAGACTGTTGCCTACAATGCCGGCCCAGATATTCACAGCAAAACGTAGTTGACGCTGTGACTCTGCTTCAACTTGAGGGTTTCCTTCATCCCAAACATGTCTACTCCTGCTGTTCGAAATACCATCACGATCAAATGAGGCCTCATCAGTTGACAGCACGATTTGAAGGAAATCTGTTCGATCAATCCATTGTTGGAGCATGGACTCGTTGTGGGTGATACGGTTTAATTGTTGTTCGTGGAGTGCTCGCCACTCGCTAGTACGTTCACCATACATTTCACCCTCAATACGACGAATACTTGTAATGGGGCACAGTGCAACACGTTCCAGCACCTCGTCTTCAAAATAAGGTGTGCGAGTGGTCCTCATGTTGCCAGGTCCCTTGTTTCTTCTTTGCAATGAACCAGCCTCCCGCATTCGTCGACTGAGAGAAATAAAGATCCGTCGTGACGGATGATGCCAGTTGGGAAATGGGTCCCCGTGTAGACTTTCAGCAACGAGAGCATTACAACGTAATTCTGCATAAATAACGTGCATGTTAGTGAGTTCTGCGAAATCGTACTGGTATTGCTCCATTGTTTTGTACTGTAAGTCTCTGAATAGCACTGAGTAATGAATGGGTCTGTCGTTTATTTACAGCACGTTCTCTCATGGGACAATGTAAATACGATACAACGGAAATACCTTATGGACAAGGAAAGGAAACAAAACATGTATCATGGCTTCGTAGAAACAAGGCTTGTCCTCGTTTCCTTGCAGGAAATAACGAATGTACATGTAAATGAACAGCACAATACGTGTAAATCTGTATGCATGTTAGCTGGAACACAATAATGCTAGACAAAGCGGTAGATGAGTGTGTATATTGTGTATTAAACCGGGGACCTAGAAACGATGGAGAGGCTTCGTCCCGCCGTAACCATCACTGGTATACAACCCCACAACAGACCACAGCAGTCCACCCAAATCACCGCCGCCCCTCACCGAACCCAGGGTTATGGTGCCGTTCGGTCCCCAGTGGACCCTCTGCCGCCTCCCCCCCCCCCCCCGGAAATGCCTCATACCAGACGCGTATAACGCCAAATGTTCGCTTGGTAGAGTAATTATGGTGTACGCGTACGTGGAGACAGTATTTGTGCAATAATCGCTCATATAGCGTAACTGAGTCGGAATAAGGGGAACCAGCCCGCATTCGCAGAGGCTTATGGGAAACCGCCATAAAAACCATCCACAGACTGGGTGGCAGACCGGACCTCAACACTAATCGTCCGGGAGGATTCGTGCCGGAACCGGCACGCCTTCCCGCTCGGGAAGCAGCACGTTATACCGCGCGGCTAGTCTAGCGGTCTAGATAAGTTTACTTCCATATCTCCTCAAACTGTCTTCTCCGACCCAAGGTTCCTTACCTCAAATTGTTCAGTGGATCATTCCCTACGTCTTGTTATATTTTTGCACGCACTTACGGAAACGCCCTGTAGAAATCCATACACTTTCTAATCTCTCTTTAGTTATGGAGTTACTGATTGCCCGTATTACGAGTTTTATAAGACAGAGTTACGAGGTTTTCATTGCCTACCACTGATATGTTGAATTGTAGTATAACAGACATATTCTTGTTCTTATTGTTTTGGTCTTCAGTCCAGAGACTGGTTTGATGCTGCTCTCCATGCCACTCTATCCTGTAGAAGCTTTTCCATCTCCGAATAGCTACTGAAACCAACACCCTTCTCTATCTGCTTAGTGAATTCAACTCTTGGTACCTTACTTGTTTCCATTAAACACTAAATTGGTAGTGGTTTAACGTCTGATAAAGTATCCTACCAACTGATTCCTTCTTGTAGTCAAGTTGTGCCAAAAGTTTTCCTTTTCCCCAATTCTATTCAGTACTTCCTCATTAATTACGTGATCTACCCATCTAATCTTCAGCATTCTTCTGTAATACCACGTTTCAAAACCTTCTCCTCTCCTCTTGTCTACACTGTTTATCGTCAATGTTTCACCTTCATACATGGGTACACTCCATACAAATACTTTCAGAAAACACTTCCTCTCGCTTAAATTTATACTAGACGTCATAAATTTCTCTTATTCTGAAACGCTTTCCTTGCCATAACCAGTCTGCATTTTACATCCTCTTTACTCCGACCATCATCAGTTATTTTGCTGCCCAAATAGCAAAGTTCATTTACTACATTATGTGTCTCATTTTCTAATCTAATTCCCTCAGCATCACCTGATTTAATTCGACTACACTCCATTATCCTCGTTTTGCTTTTGTTGATGTTAATCTTACATGTTCCTTTCAAGACACTGTCCATTCCATTCAGCTGCTCTTCCAGGTCCTTTGCTGTCTCTGTCAGAATTACAATGTTGTCGGCAAATCTCAAAGCTTTTATTTCTTCTCCGTGGATTTTAATTCCCAGTCCTTTCTCTGGTTTCCTTTGCTGTTTGTTCAGTATAAAAATTGGGTAACATCGGGGTTAGGCTACAACCCTGTCTCACTCCCTTCTCAACCACAACTTTCCTATCATACCTCTCGACTGTTACAACTGCCAAGTGCCATCTGGTTTCTGCACAAATTGTAAATAGCCTATCGCTCCCTGTATTTGACCCCTGCCACCTTCAGAATTTGAAAGAGAGTATTCCAGTCAACATTGTCAAAAGCTTTCTCTATGTCAGTAAATGCTGGAAACATAGGTTTGACGTCCCTTAATCTGTCTTCTAAGATAAGTCATAGGGTCAGTATTGCCACACATGTTCCAACATTTCTACGGCATCCAAATTGTTCTCCCCTGAGGTCGGCTTCTACCAGTTTTTCCATTCGTCTGTAAAGAATTTGTGTTAGTACTTTGCAGCCGTGATTTATTAAAGTAATAACGCGATAGTGTTCACGCCTGTTAGCTCCTGGTTTCTTTGGGAATTGAATTATTATATTCCTCTTGAAGTCTGAAGGTATTTTGAGTGTCTCATAAAAATTGTTCAGATGGCTCTGAGCACTATGGGACTTAACATCTGACGTCCTCAGTCTCCCGGAACGTAGAACTACTTAAACCTAACTAACCTAAGGACATCACACACATCCATGCCCGAGGCAGGATTCGAACTTGCAACCGTAGCAGTTGCGCGGTTCCGGACTGAAGCGCCTAGAACCGCTCGGCCCCGCGGCAGGTGAGTGTCTCATATATCTTGTTAACCAAATGGTAGAGTTTTGTAATGGCTCTTTTTTGTAATGGCTCCCTCAAGGGCATTAATAGTTCTAATGGAATGCTGTGTACTCCCATGGCCTTGTTTCAAGACATTACGTATATGAAGGTCGCAAAATGGGTATTTTACACCTGGTACAAATTGTGAATAGCCTTTTGCTCCCTGTATTTTACACGTGCCGCCTCCAGAAATTGAAAGAGGGTATTCTAGACATATTCTTGTGGTCCTGAAAAACTCCTGCAAGTAGTTTCGCGTGCAATAGTCGAAAATAGAAACAAATTTTTGGGTTTAAAGCTAGGGAGAGACTTGTGATCCGTGTTGCAGGTGGCACCGTGGGGTTCGGGAGAAGCATATCGACCGGCGGGGGTGGCCGGCGTCGGCGTCGGCGTCGGCCCGTGGCGGCGTGACAGGCGTCGCGACGCGCCGCGTCCCAGTTCGGGGTCGGCCCGGCCCGGCGCTGTTAGGCCGGCTGTGGCCCGGGCGGATCGATGCGGCCGTCTGGCGGCCCGTCTGGCCGCAACGCACTGCGGGCCGCTGCCGCTGCCGCAGACGCAGCGCGGGGTCGCGGCGTGCACGGTAGCGCACAGTAGTGGAGTGCACACTGGAGCCGCCGCCGCCGGAGCCCGGCCGGCCGGCTGGGCCAACGGCCTCAGCTGCCGCCGCCGCCGCCTGGGCTGACCTAAGCCAACGGCGACGGCGTTGCCCTGCAGGGCCGGCGACGGGGCGCCGCGCGGGAATTCAGAGGGCGTGGCACCTCTGCAGCGAAGCTCCCTGCACCGCTGTCTGTCTCTCAGTAATACGTCCGACACGCCATTACAAACTAACAGTCTGACACAAAGTCGCAAGGAGAACACTCTTCGTTGGTCCACTTGTGTGAAACTACACATACGAAACGAGCACTAGAGGGAACTCACACCATGAATCCTACACGGCAATCCATAAATCTGTAAGAGTGCGATGGGGTGGAGATCTCTTCTGCACAGCACGTCGTAAGGCATTCCAGATACGATCAATAATGTTCGTTTCTGGGGAGTTTGGCGGCCAGCAGAAGTGTTTAAACTCAGAAGAATTTCTGGAGCCACTCTGTAGCAAGTCTGGACGTGTGGGGTGTCGCATTGTCCTGCTGGAATTGCCCAAATCCGTCGGAATGTACAATGGACATAAATGGATTCAATAAAATGATAATTAAATCAAGACCCTAAGTTGTCAACAGGCATTGATATACATCAACGGGGAGACTCATTACTCGTGGCAGACAATCTTACCGAGTCCCGTAAGAGTTCGGGCAATGATTGTGAATACAGCACATAAGATTATGGTCAATGGCCGGTTAGCCTTAACTATATGAAGATGGTATTTGTTTCTTCGGACACGTCCGAAAGAACAGTGGTATCTGTTCTTTCGGACATGTCCGAAAGAACAGATAACATATTCATATATGAATGGATTCAGATGATCAGACAGGGTTCTTAAGTGCGCGTCACCTAACAGAGTCGTATCTCGACATATCAGCGGTCCCGTATCACTCAAGCTGCATACGTCCCACTCCATTACAGAGCATCCACAGGCTGCTGGCCTGCAGGATCCATGGATTCATGAGGTGGTCTCCATACCCGTACAACTCCTATAAACATAGGATTGCCTTTACTTAATCTATCTTCCATACGAAGTGGTAGGGTCAGTCTCGCCTCGCGTCTTCCTACCTTTCTCCGAATCCAAAGTAATCTTTCCCGAGGCCAGATACTACGACTTTCTCAATTCTTCTACAAAGAATTCATGTCAGAATTTCGACCGAGCGAGATGGCGCAGTGGCTAGCATACTGGACTCGCATTCTGGAGGACGACGGTTTAATCTCGCGTCCGGCCACCCTGATATAGGTTATCCGTGATTTCCCTAAATCGCTCCAGGCAAATACCGGGATGGTTCCTTTGAAAGGGCACGGCCGACTTACTTCGCCGTCCTTCCTTAATCCGATGAGACCGATGACCTCGCTGTCTTGTCTCCTCCCCCAAACAAACCCTCCCAACTCAGAATTCTGAAACCATGACTTATTAAACTGTTGGTTCGGTAATTTTCACACCTGCCAGCACCTGATTCCTTTTGAATTGGAATTATTATATTCCTCTTGAAGTCTGAAAGTATTTCGCCTGTGTCATACATCTTGCACACCAGATGGAAGAGTTTTGTCATGTCGACTTAGGTCTTTCAGTGCTCTTTCAACTTCTTCCACCGTACTGCGTTCCCTTCTTTGCTTAGGACTCGTTTTCCATCTGAGCTCTTGATATTCTTACAGGCGGTCCTTTTTTTTTCTAAAAGTCTCTTTTATTTTCCTGTAGGTGTCAACTATCTCTCCCCTGATGATATATGCTTCTAAATTCCTATATTTGTCCTCTAGCCATTCCTGCTTAACATTTTCCCATTCCTTTTGATCTCATTTTTTTACGCTTGTATTCGCTATCGCTTCCTTTATTTACTGCATTTTTTTATGCCAGTATGTCATGCAAAGAGTTCGCCACAATTAATGTTTGGTATTTTCTATAGTATGAGATCCTAGAGATTAAATTTGTAGAACAATAATGTATTTACATTCTTCATAACATAAAATGTACGGTATACGGTGTTTTTATTACATTCATTTCATAACTTCAGTACTATGCATTAAACAGATTATATGTCCCACTCTTGTTCATTGAGCAGTCTGTTTCTATTGGGGACTCCTCGTCGACATCATTTTCAGCTTGAGGCATCTGCCTAATCCATCCTTCGTTTGAGAGCAGTAAATTCTTTGGCTTTTGTCTCGTACCTGTTATTAATGAATCAGATGTCAGTAGTAGCCTCTTTGTTGTGTACAGATTGCATTCTTCTCGTGAGAATTTCCTGGAAAACTTTTGTCTATATAGACAGGAGTACTTATTGCGCGCCGCGGCTGTTTCTTTCCTGTGGGTGAGAGGGTATCTCTAATGTGGGGCCATGCACCAGAATCCTGTGGACAGTGGGAGACATAGGATGCAATGGATACAAATCAACATAGAGCCTTGGTACTTCAACAGCATAAGAAGAACTTTTGTCTACCTCTACCTTATGTTCACTGGAAATAGCTCGTAGAACAATCCTGAATCGATAGATGAGGTGCAGATCTGCACCTGCTGCTGTTTCAGAGTCTTCAAAAAAATTGTTGATGTTAGCAGCTCGTGCTTGGTAGCATCAACAATTAATCCCAATAGATCTCTAAACATTACTTGTGTGACTTTTTTCCTCTCATGAAGAAGATTCTTTTCCTCCTTTAACCGGATTTGATACTTCTTGATGTATATTTTATAGGACGAAATAGAACAAAAATTCGAAAAATCTAATTTGGACATGGTGGATAGACAGACCGGCTGAATAGGTTCTGTATTTACCAGTCTGGGTTTTGAAAAGAAGTCACTGAAGTCTCTTGAGATAGCCTTGGAATGCAGCACCTCCCTGTCGATGCTGTCTCTGTTGCTGCACTGAATACCTTTGCATCTACCATAGTGATGAGCGATGTGTTTTTCATGGATAAATCACCCTTTGCTCTAGAAATTTTTGTTTCTTGTTATGCTACCATTTACCTGTTGATATAGCCAATTTATCCATTAGTGACATGAGCTGTTTCATGAATAAATGTAATTCTTATTGATCAGCAGAAGCGAGGAGATGATGGTGTAAGATTTTTCCAAACGGTTATGTCTCTATTCGTGCGGCTAATAAGTTAGAAAGGAACTCAAGATGATTGCAATATCTTCGCGTCAAATCACGATTGCTTTCAAATTTTTGTTTAAACTGTATTTGCTGTGAATCATCACAACACCATTTATAGATACGTTTTAGTGAATTTATGTCATCATTTGGAGTATCATTTAAAACCCCTTCCAAATATAATATCAATCACTGACATGTTTGATTAAGCAAGGCCTGAAGTTGGATCTCCACACATGTGAGTGTCAGCTGACAGGGTTCAGTCGTAGGGTAGTGCTGCTTTTTAGCCTCTTGAAATATATTGTAACAGGGACAGACCTTCTTATGAACTGTTCGGATATTATATTGTTTCTTTCTCAGGGAGACTTCCATGAAGATTGACAAACCTCGGATATATGAATGTCTGTATTTAGCTTCTAGTGCAGGAGATGAAGTAATGTCTTAAACCACTTTCATTCCAGAATTTCGGAGATTCTACTGACTGGCAGACGTTAGTTCTGTGGCTCCAAAACTGAATTTTCATGAAGTCCAATCATTTTACAAAATTTTTTTCAGAACATCTGTTTATCAGTTCATGGAAACCTTTTCTTGTCATAATTTTGACTTTTGAAGAACCTAGGATAAAAGCTAAATGCTTTGTAAATTAATGTTTAAGATGAGATTTTTACAACTGACACTTCATTAATGTAAAACAATCGTACAAAATCGAACTGCATATTCAGCGGCAACTATTTTAAATTAACAGCAGAGGAATTGTCTTTCTATTGCACTGTATTAACAAATATGCATGAAACATCCTGAACAGTATTAAAAAGAATGATTACTAATAAAAATAGCAAAAACTATAAATGAAAATAATTATAAATAGCGGTACATATCTGACTCTTCGGAAATTATATTACTTTTCACCACATGTCAAGTAAAACACACGTTAACACATTAACAAACACAGCGTGATTTCAAGCCATTAGAGAAGTTTCAGATACACTGCGAATGAGATGTAAAGACAGACCAGCTCTACGGAATATAAGTGCACAATAAGGGAACAACACTGCCACACCAGAGCCCATCTACCAAACTACTGCAGGAAGTTATGCATTCCAGGAATTACGTTTGAAAAGTAGATTTTTAGCCAGCTATTAGGGCAAAATACACCTATGTGCGATCTTTGCTAAAGAGCATGGGTATGAAGACTTGACAGGAAATGGCTAAACCCTAAATCTGGGAATTAGGACAGTCGTCAGTCACTTAGAAGAAGAGACAATACACGAGCAATGGCAGAGTGTCAGACAAGCTGAAAGATGTCTTCTTACGGCTTTTAGAAAATAGACAATAAATCACATTCAAATAATAAAGAAAATCTCAATGCACCTGCGATCTCAGAAAAATGAGGCGCATCCAGCGACACAACATCAATTTCCATAACTTTAAAACTACAGAAGTTCATACTATACAGTGACTAAACATTTTCACAATAAACCAGTTGTTTAGCAACTTTTAAATGCCTCATGGAATTTCAACAAACGATATCTGAGATGATAGAATTGCACTATAGCTGTCATCCGTGAAAACATTGTATCTGTACCTCTTTCATTTCTTGCTTTATTACGTTTTTCTTTTTTGTTGTATTTTCATTATGCAAAGGTCTGCCAGAAGATTGTATTCTCCACAATAACACAGCAAATAAATGCAGCGTGAATACCATATATTTTGTCATACTTGTGTATTTATACACTTATTTAACTGTTGATTACCATTGCTAATACAAGCGCATGGTAATTTAAGAAGTGGTCAATGGCATGTGTTAGCTGACGCTAGGTTTGAAAACATGGTGAAAAGATTCTTCTGTCAAGTAGACCTAAATAACGAGAGTCTGTTGTTATTTAACCTGAATGCACTTGTGCAAGAATACTGCCTCATTTATTTACGAACATTTATTTATATTTATTATGCATCTTCTGAGTGTGTTCGAACGCTTGTATCATCTCTCCATGTAATATTGTTACAATATTTAGTTTAGTCTGTAAAGCGATAAAGTTAAGTGAAATCATGTCTGTGGAGGTTAAGACCGATGTATTTTCAGCGAGGATGGCCATCAGTCAATGGAAAGGCAGGCGCTGGTGGAACACCACCGGGATCAAATGTGGGCAGACTTTTTTTCGAGTGGTACGCTCAAGGGAATGAATCTAGAAACTTCTACGCTAGATCTCGAAGAGGGAGGCCGCATTAGGTGTAGTTCTTGGAGAAGCCAGACCTACTATTGGTGTCGTGTGGTATGTGAGTGAGTGATTAGTTTTAGCGCACCTTCGATGATTATTTAACTTTGGTGTTACGCCACCACTCTCCTAACGCTCTCAACGCAACTTTACTTCATTTGAATATGTTTTTTCCGTCTGTTTTGTAATTGGATTCGTAGGATTCTATTTACCTGAGATGTACCTTTCATGAATAAACAGTATTCAACACAATAATCTCCCATCTAAACTAATTACAGATGATAGAGTAGAACCATTTTTATTAAATTATTCATTTACCTTTTAATTAAAATTCCTGCGTATTTAATTAATTCGCAATTCTAGCCAGTGCATAGAGTATTTGACTGCAGGACCTCAGATACACATATTTATTTGCAGCATGTAAACTGCTGGCGCGAAAGCAGACGTTTGCGGCTCAACTCTACGACTATATCGAACTGTTCGTTTTGAGTTCAACCGTGCATAACCGAATTACCAAAGGCAAGAGCAGCATCAGGTAAAGTCGCAGTTGTTTTGCTCCTATGGACTGGTGATTAGAGAGCTACTACTCAACAGAAAAACGAGAGGTAACCCTTTCATATGCATTTTGACATTTGTCTGAGAACAATGCAAATGAAGCAGGAAATAGCCTATTGTGTCTTCTTCTGTGCTTCCAGTATCAAAGATGGGAGACTTAGAGTTCCTTGAATTGTTTTCAACAACTGTCGAATTTTCCTCTAGAATAATAGTTCTATTTTCACACAGGATTTTCTCCGCTTCTTCGCAAATAAACTTCAGACTCATGTGTCAGAAGGAGACGCATCGTCGCCATACCTCTGGACCGTCACAGTAGCTTCCCTTCTTGCTTTACGCAATGCAGTCTAGGAGTTCTCATAATTTGGCATACTCGCAATGAAATAGAAACTTCTGTGTTCCGGATCTTGAGTTTCCTCTTTAAAAATTTGCAAAATAGGCACTGTCTTTTCTTAGTGGACTTTCTTTCCTGGAGTTACGCTTTCGTTCCGTAATGTGCGCATCTTCTTCGTCAGGTGATTCAGCCATCATTCTCTCATTTGTAGTTTTTAAACGGCATTGGCGCTTATCCCGTTCGGAAATCAAGGGCAACCAGTTCCTATACTCATCACATCTTCTGCGGACCCAGTAGCGACAACCGTCTTTGAGGAGACACGACTTCCCTTTCAATTATTCGCAGTGTATAGAACTAAAGCAGCTTAGGCCTACAAAACTGTATGGAAACGAAGGCTGTCGGCGAGGACAGTGCCTGACCAAATTGGCAACACACCCACTGCTCATGAACGACTGGCGTAAATCAGCAGTGTGGGAGCCACTGGTCGGAAAACCCACTGTTTAAAGCTGCTGGGTCACACAGTTCCTGCTGCACCCACAAATGGGTTGAAAACAGCGCGGTCGGGAAGGTCGTTTAGCCATTGTTCAAAGATTAGCAGCCCCGGTTCTAGAGACTTACTTTCCCATGCGTAGGCTGACGTTAACACCATAGGACAAACGGCAGCGTCTGGAGTGGTGTCATGACCTGGAACCATGGGCTGCTGATGAATGGCATTGTGTTGTGATTAATGGTGTATCTCGGGTCTGCGCTACCCTGGATCATCATCGTAAGCGAGTATACGTGGCCACCTGGGTAGAAATCCTATCCATCCTATGCGCTGTGGTACTACTCCTGGAGTTAGGTTGTGGGGACCATCAGGTACGACATGAGGTCACGGCTTGTAGTGGCCGTTGAAACTCTGGAAGCAGAATAGGACTTCACGGACACCCGGCATCCTTACGTGTCATCGCTTATGTAATAGTATCGTGGTGCCGTTTCTCCAGAGGACAATGCTTCTCAAAACGTGGCACAGGTCTTTACGAGCTTCCTAGGCAGGCGCACCTGTTGCCACCAATTTCCCCACGTCTGTCCCTGGCAGAACATGTGTGGGACGAGCTTGAATGTCTAGTACGTCCCAACGCCAATAGGAAAGATACACTACTGCCCATTAAAACTGCTACATCAAGAAGAAACGCAGATGATAATCGAGTATTCATTGGGCAAATATATTATACTAGAACTGACATGTGATTACATTTTCACGCAATTTGGGTGCATAGATCCTGAGAAATCAGTACTCAGAACAACCACCTCTGGCCGTAATAACGGTCTTGATACGCCTGGGCATTGAGTCAAACAGAGATTGGATGGCGTGTACAGGTACAGCTGCCCATGCAGCTTCAACAAGATACCACAGTTCATCAAGAGTACTGACTGGCGTATTGTGACGAGCCACTTGCTCGGCCACCATTGACCAGACGTTTTCAATTGGTGAGAGATCTGGAGAATGTGCTGGCCAGGGCAGCAGTCGAACATTTTCTGTATCCAGAAAGGCCCGTACAGGAACTGCCACATGCGGTCGTGCATTATCTTGCTGAAATGTAGGGTTTCGCAGGGATCGCATGAAGGGTAGAGCCGCAAGTCGTAACACATCTGAAATGTAACGTCTACTGTTCAAATTGCCGTCTATGCGAACAAGAGGTGACCGAGACGTGTAACCAGTGGCACCCCATACTATCACGCCAGGTGATACGGCAGTATGACGATGTCGAATACACGCTTTCAATGTGCGCTCACCGTGATGTCGTCAAACACGGATGCGACCATCATGGTGCTGTAAATAGAACCTGGATTCTTCCAGGAAAATGACGTTTTGCCATTCGTGCACTCAGGTTCGTCGTTGAGTACACCATCGCAGGCGCTCCTGTCTGTGATGTAGCGTCAAGGGTAACCGCAGCCATGGTCTCCGAGCCGATAGTCCATGCTGCTGCAACCATCGTCGAACTGTTCGTGCAGATGTTTGTTGTCTTACAAACGTCCCCATCTGTTGACTCAGGGATCGAGACGTGGCTGCACGATCCGTTACAGCCATGCGGATAAGATGCCTGTCATCTCGACTGCTAGTGATACGAGGCCTTTGCGATCCAGCACGGCGTTCCGTATTACCCTTCTGAACGCACCGATTCCATATTCTGCTAACAGTCATTGGAGCTCGACCAACGCGAGCAGTAATGTCGCGACACGATAAACTACAATCGCGATAGTCTACAATCCGACCTTTATCAAAGTCGGAAACGTGGTGGCACGCATTTCTCCTCCTTACACGATGCATCAAACAATGTTTCACCAGGCAACGCCGGTCAACTGCTGTTTGTGTATGAGTAATCGGTTGGAAACTTTCTTCATGTCAGCACGTTGTAGGTGCCGCCACCGGCGTCAACCTTGTGTGAATGCTCTGAAAAGCTAATCATTTGCATATCACAGCATCGTCTTCCTGTCAGTGGAGTTTCGCGTCTGTAGCACGTCATCTTCGTGGTGTAGCAATTTTAATGGCCGGTAGGGTATTATTGACAGCCGGTTTCGACAACTGAAACTGTCATCTTCTGATCTCCAAAACAGTTTTCAGGTGTAAACTGTGTTCCATTATGAGTATGTCACTCATGCCACGTCGTTATTAATGGTGGAGAGTATACAGCGGGTTATACTACCTTTGTCAGTGGTTTCAATTTAGACTGTTGTCCACCATAACGACGACATGGCATGAGTGATAAACTCATAGCGGAACACGATTATTAACTAAATAAATGTTTTAAGAGAAGGAGATGACAGTTTTAACCGTCGAAACCGGTCGTCAATAGTGTATACTAATTAATGCAATCTTCTCTATCAAAAGTTTCTTTTCGTTCTGATAAATGAGCTCATATTGACATGCTCTTTGTAAATTGGTCTCGGCTTTGTAGTAACTGGAATCGCAACTTGAGACACGTCAAGTTTCATTTTGTTTTCTCTTCCTCTTCTGGTTGCTTCACAGTTTTTGGCATGTAGTGTATTTGCTTCCTAACTGACTTCTGTTACTGTATTCCCGAATTTCCCTGATTTTCTTTCTACTGCCTTCTTTCATCGATCTGTTGAACTATTGCTTCTGGTGATCTTTGTTCCACTGACAGCCTACAGTCTGTCCATGTGGTGTGAGGGTGATTAAACAACAATAAAGAGGAAAGAAGCCACCAGTTGTGTGACGGTATGAATCCCAATTACTAGATGGATATTTCTAGTATGCAAGGATTGCTTTGTGGAGAGCGATCGCGCTACTTGGTGCGCGATTCGCGGAAGCGCATGACGCGCCGCGCGAGTTTTGCAACGGTCGGTGGGGTGGTCTCTGCCGCCGGGCGGCCACGTGGCCTGCAGCTTGGGGCATTGTTTGGTTTTTCGCGCATTAAGCGAAAACTATGTAACTTACGGTGAAGAGCGATGCGGCAGTGGATTGCGGTCAGCAATATGCACCTTCTGAAAGATCGATGTTTATTTCAAGTCACGAGATGTAAAAGTTATAGTAACCTAAAAATAGGTTACTATCACAAGTACTGAAAGAATAATAAAAACAGTAAAGACCAACTTACAGGGATGAGTGAGCACTCATTAAAAACGTTTCGTCATAGCGGATCGAGTGCCTTAGTCATATGTTAAGATTCTTAAATAATTAAGCCCATAGAGAGCAATAAACAACTTTGAGGGAAAATTATTTATAAAATTATATAGAAAATTGATGGCGTAAAGAACGGCACTATATAATATTTTTGGTGGCATCACACGTATTTTAAACTAGTTAAGTTATACTATACACTAACTTCCAATAGTTTTCATTGTTTGCAAATTGTTATTGACATTTATAGCCCATAATTAATTATTATAGATATGAGCAGCGCAATATGTAGATCGCTGTAGATTACGTCTAGAAACGGTGCTATATGCAGTTCTGTGTTAGAACTTTGCAGCACATATGTCAACAAACAAATTTGCGCCAAGTGGAGAAATTTTTCAAAACTAAAACTTGATTTACGGGTGATAGAATAAGATGTACTTTTTAGCGCGGTTCCGATGGTGTACTTATTTCTGTCGAGGGATGTATGTATCAAAATTTGTAGCCTTAAATGATGAGATTGGTACTTGCTTAACCAGGGTAGGGAGGGGGGGGGGGGGAGTAGACGTCCGAGCCTATATAAGCGAGCTGCCATATTGGCCAGGGGTCAGTCGTTGGTCAGTCGTGGGTGGCGAGCAAGCCCCACATGAGGGTGGCCCATGTGGTCGTTTGAGAATTCTTTTTCGAACCTATTTATTTCGACAAAGAGTATTGTTTAACAGTGCAAGTGTGCAAGCATATATTTGATGAACTGGAAGTGCTACAATTATTTGTGTGAGCACGATTTAAGAGGTATACATCGTCGTAAGTGAACATGTGGCGGACTGTGATTTCGCGCCAAAACTGTTAGAACAAGGACAGCAGTGGGACTTGTGGTTCAGTTCGAATTGATTGAGTAATTTTCGTTTATAGCAGCCTACATTACTGCTATTGGGAGCTCGGAGTGAAATTATTATTAAAGTAAAACTGTAAACCGTCTCATCAGTGCTAATTTCACTGTGTAAAAGAAAGGGACAACGCCAATAAATAGTTACTGAATAGTGTCGTGAAAAACTGTAATAATCGCCTAATTTTTGTTCCCTAGCATAAACTGGACTTATGTCTGAGTGAATAATTAATTCAAAAACTATAACTAATGCGCTGGTGTGGAAATGTGTACTACTGCACTGAGTGTGGAAATCATCCCCTAAGACTTACGTGAGAGCCAAAAATTTTGCAGTAACATTTTTTAACCAACATTTGTATATGCACATTCGTGTGAACGCTGCAACCGCACTTCTTCATTATTTACCGCCTCGTGGCAGTTGACGGTATGTCGCCATACTAAAATATCCATCTTTAGTCATTGCGTTCTGCCACAATAACTCGAAACAAAATGAGGCTAGTACACGTACCCTCAGGGGAACGCAAGACACAATAGCCCATATGACGTGCTCCCCACTGCCCACAATGTTTTCTTACTAACGCGTCCAATGCGGGCTTAAGGCTGACACTAGCTGTCACAACCACCTGAGAGAACAGTCACGAAGAGAGTATTCTCGTTTGGGGATCATCAACATGAAGTGAGCAGAAATAACAAAATTTGGCAATCAGTCAGTAGGGGTTAAAAATATTCCATTCTGTCCAGCAGAAATCAAGTTATGTTACCAAAAAGAAAAAAAAAAGTTTGTGAAATCTTATGGCACTTAACTGCTAAGGTCATCAGTCCCTATGCTCACACACTACTGAACCTAAATTATCCCAGGCAGAAACACACACACACACACACACACACACACACACACACCCATGGCCGAGGGAGGACTCGAACCCCCGCCGGAACCAGCCGTACAGTCCATGACTGCAGCGCCCAAGACCGCTCGGCTAATCCCGCGCGGCAAGTTATGTTACCGTCTCTGTCTGCATATGCCTGTTGGCGGGTTCACGTGATGCCTATTTTGTTTCGACTACGCAGCAGAAATTTCGCTGTGTATCCTCCATACAGTCTCGATATCTCCCCATGCAACTTCCATATGTATGGAGCCTTGAAGAAAGACATTTGTTGACGCTGATTTACTTCTCCCTTAGACAACCGCAAACATTTTTCCACATAGAAGTTGACCATCTTGTCTCACACTGGGTTAAACTTATTGGGAGTTATGGAGGTTAAATTTGAAATAATACATCGCCAGAAAGAAAGGTGTGACACCCCGGAAGACGTCGATTTTCATCCGATGACGGCATATACCACATGGGGGATAGAAGATGTCCTGATAATGGTTTCAGCGTCGACTGCCAACAGATAGCGTAGCGGCGTAGCTACCAGAGCGCCATCTGTGTCTACCCTTTAATAGGGAATGCTCACCACCAAAAGGCTCAGTGTGGTGCAGATGTGTGAAGCAGGTAGGAGACCATCCCACAGAGATGCACTTGTGATTCCTACAGCCAACTGAGAGAGTCTGGAAGGGGTCGAATTTTGGCCTTCCGACTGCCAAGATAGTCCTTTCGGAGAAACGCGACACAGATTGGACTGCGGCCTCAGTTGTGTAACGACGCTGATATTAGTGGTCATGCAGACATTCTCACATCTGTAGACGAGTTTCTGGACGACCACTCACCACAGACGTTAGCAAGTATCGTTGTATTGTAAAAGCAGCAATGGCAAATCATACATCTACCGAAGCACAGATATGAGTGCTTGTGAGCCAAAAAGTGTGAGCACGAACTGTTGCTAACCGATTATTTGCATTGGGAATACGGGCACGCACAGCATTGTCCGTCTTAAACCCACGCCACAGTATCGACGTGCAATGCTTGCCAGATGCCATCAGAAGATCACTTGGAAGATGAAATGGCGCGCTGTGGTCTTCTGCAATGGAAGCAGACTCTGCCTGCACGGACGTGATGCTCTTCTGCTTGTACAGCGTATACCAGGTGAGCGCCATCTCCTGAAGTGCATTTGTCCAAGACACAACGGCCCCACACTGGGCCTTATGGTCTGGATCCGTTAAAATACAACTCTCGTTCCCCTTTGGTGTTTATGGAGGGCATGCTAACCAGCGCTGGGTGTGTGCAGAATGTTGTTACACCCGCTCTTTCACTGTTCTTGCAACAGATAGGTGATGTGTTGTTTCAACAGGATAATGCACTGCCCGTGAAACGTCATGTGTTCTGCAAGAGGTCCAGAAACTTCCCTGGCCTGCACAATCTCCAGACTTGTCTCCATTGGAGCATGTGTGGGATATGATAAGACGAGAAGTGACTCGTGCAACTCGTCAACCAAGATCTCTCACAGAATTACGTGATTAGGTCGAGCAGGCGTGGCATAACGTATCCCAGGACAGTATTTGCCATCTGTACGATCGACTGGATGCAGGAGGCAGCGCCTGCATGGCCGCCCGTGGAGGCTACAAGATATACTATCAAGGCCGTTGCAGCATCAGTCGATACCTGGTACCTCAGAACCACTTGTGCTATTCATCTGTAAATTTCACGTAATGCATATGCACTGCTGGAACAATACATCTTGAGTGAATAGGAAACCTGTACTATTTTCTTGCATCTGCCTCGTTTATATTTGACTGCCCCTTATATACTGCTTCGGTATTGTATTTCATCTACTCCCCATGCCGTCTCATTGTTCATTCCAGTCGTTTCTCGTTTACTTAATGGAGCTTATTTTCAAATTGTTGTCACTTAGATTGTTACACATGGCTGAAATCTGGTTTCGCTTATCACTTAGCTTTTGTATGTTGTTTTAATTAAACTTGTATTTTTGGTAGTGTCCAGGCTCTCTTTCGATTTTGTAAAATTCAATAGAATATTTTTTGCTGCTTAGAACCTAGTTATATCGGTTTTATTATGTGTTTGCTTTATTAGTCTCTCTACTGCTCTCCACGGCAAAACTGCTGCACACTACTGAAGAAATACTTGCCACATTATTGCAAATACAAAAGTCAGTAATGCTCTTAACCGAATGCTTTTTCTCCCAGTCAATATCAACTCTCAATATCTGATCATCTGGTACCGTCACCTGACTATTCTCAGGCGTAGAATGTCCAGTTGGCGAAATCTTAGGGTTTCGTTACTTGACTCGTTTTGTTAACACTTTTCTGTTACCTCAAAACTTGCTACTCCTGTCGCTGTGCGCATTTCACTGCGCCAGAGTAGCCTGCAAGAAGAAACCTGCTGTAATATCGCACTGCGTAGGGCGCTAGCGCAGCACAGGGGGAGGGGCGCAAGATCCGTATCGGATCCGCGCGCCCGGGTAAACGACCTATGGTGACGGCGAACACCGGCCTGCCCTCAGTAACTGCGGCTGCTGGCGTTTTATTAACACACGTTTTGGCAGTCACTCGACTTTAAATACACGCCAGAGCGCGTTGCATGGACACCAGATATGAGGACACCATCCACCCAAAATGGGCGTCATAATGTTCCTCTCTTTGAGTACACGGGCATTGTGAGCACAGAATGGTTATGTACTGAACAATACTGTTCCAGGTTGTACCATTCTGCTCCTCGCACAGCCTGTCTCTGACCAAGGAGGGTGAGTCATTATCTTACTCATCCAGGAGAATATTTACATTTATTCTACAATACACTACAGCCTACATTGCGACAGTTTCTTGTATTATCATCCACTGTTTCAAGATTTTATGACTAGATTTTTCGGATGTACTCTCAAGGTAAGAGCGTGACCTCGGACGCTAAGATCCGCAAGAAAATGTGCTTAGAATATAAATCGGTTATCCCAAACACAGTGGTATGAGCCATTTGCATGCATAACTGCGAACCTTACCACGAGACACTTTGGAATGGTCGTCTATTCAAGGTCTGCGAGAGGCATTTTGGTAACGCAAAGAAGCAAAATGTGTGTGTAACAGGATCAAAACCCTGCCATAGCATACAAAACACTGACAATTTCTTGATGCGTATTTCTTTAGGCAATATAAGCTGTATGTGAGAAGAATGATTCATTTTGTAAGACTGCAATGTGAGAAGACACGAGTAAAGTTACACGATCGTCATTTTATCGTCTGACTTCCCTCTGTGCTATACAGTTAACTTTATGCACCGAACTACCAGCCGGTGTTACAATATGCTTGGTGAAAGGGAGATTATGACACTCATAAACCAGTATCATCGTTTCAAGATGTAATTAGTGTGGTGTTCGATACAACACCTTCTAAACTTTTCACGCTAATAAAGGCCGTGTAAGCGTCGTATTTTCCGAATTTACTTCTGACCAAAAAGCAGTTTTGGTAGCTGGAGTCCAAAGCTTTTTTCGTTCTTGTGGTACTATCTCCATGGCAATTTTCATTCCCTAACCAGTATTTGTTTATACCTAACCGAGAAGCAAAATACCAATTTTCATAAATATAGCTTAAAATTTTTTTAATGTAGCGAAATATCTGTTTAAAAATTTTCATCCCCTATTTCTCTCCCTTAGGGGCTGAATTCCCCCAAGCACTGGAACAAGGTTTTTTTTTTCTTTTTTTTTTTACCAGATGTCAAATTTAAATTTTCATAGATTTAACTTTAAAAAAGCGTTCATGATAAAATATTTTCATAATCAGTCTCATACTCCATTTCACCTCCTTAGTTTGATTTCCAATAAACACTGAAGGAAAAAAAATTTTAATATGTAATCGACAAGTCAAATACCATTGTTCATACATGTAACTTTAAAAATACTTTCGTAGTTCTTTAATAATGATATATTTTCAAAGAAAAGCTTAAATTTCCAAAAATGCTGAAATACATATTTCTTTATTTCTGACCGAGAAGCCAAATATCTGTTTTCGTAGGTCAAGCTTCAAAATTAAAAGCGGCATTAAAAAAAAAAAAAAACCTTCATCTCCCATTTCAACCTCTTAGGGTTGCTGGAATTTGGAAAAACCAGGGTTTCTAGGCCATTCAGGTGTGATTGTGGCCCGAAATTGGACTGCATTGGAATAAAAGGGCAGGCGTACTCAGCGGCGAGGTTCCAGTCGACAGAGTCTGATCTCAAAAAGGGGAGGATCCCTGTATTGTGCGCCAACTACATGGCTGCTACATCTTTCATGCAGCTGCCTGTGATGTGTACGTGTACAATGTAAAGCTGATATCTAACCATGTCCTTGGGTGATTCACTATTTTCTTGTTAGGCAGTAAACGTACCTGGTCAACATGTAGCCATGAAAGGTGCCATGTCTGGATACCTAGCCCCACGGGGTACCCGCTCGGTCTAAGGCGTCTTGCCACGGTCCGTGAGGCTCCCCCCGTGTGAGGTTCGAGTCCTCTCTCGGGCTTGGGTGTGTGTATTGTCCATAGCTTAAGATATATTAAGTAGTGTGTAAGCTTAGGGACCGAAGACCTAAGCACTTGGGTCCCATAATTTCTTACACAAACTAAAAAAAAAATACTTCTGCATAGCTGTCCCACGAAATCCGAGGCTCTGGGTTCCAAGTTCAGGTCCGGAACATTACATTCATTATGTCAGGAATCTTCAAAAATTGTGTACACTTCGACGTCTTCTGGCAAACTCATTTAGGCGTAGCCAGGTTTTACAGAGAATGTATATCGCATTTATAAACATACTGAAAAGTTACCCATCACAAACGGTTGTTGCAAACATGATCCACCGAGCAGGGAAGTAATTAATCAACTGTTCATTGCTTCCTAGTGAGCTATAACATATTGTATTATATCTCACTCCAATAACGGGTTGTGTCACGGTGCAAACTCTGCGAATGAAAATGTTTACTAATCTCTTTAAAATGTTGAGTGGACAATGCAAAATCGAAGTGGACGTTTGACGACGGAGTGCATCAGTAGGCCTAGAGGAAGTATCCCACAACTGTAGGCCAACTATACGTTTTACACTCAAAGTTGTTTTACAACTTGAAACAACTGAACATCCGCAAAAAAAAAACAACCTCAAATGACTCTGGTTAGGAAGTCGTGCGCACTTACATTGTTGTTGTTGTTGTTGTTGTCTTCAGTCCTGAGACTGGTTTGATGCAGCTCTCCATGCTACTCTATCCTGTACAAACTTCTTCATCTCCCAGTACCTACTGCAACCTACATCCTTCTGAATCTGCTTAATGTACTCATCTCTCGGTCTCCCTCTACGATTTTTCCCTCCACGCTGCCCTCCAATGCTAAATTTGTGATCCCTTGATGCCTCAAAACATGTCCTACCAACCGATCCCTTCTTCTAGTCAAGTTGTGCCACAAACTTCTCTTCTCCCCAATCCTATTCAATACCTCCTCATTAGTTACGTGATCTATCCATCTTATCTTCAGTATTCTTCTGTAGCACCACATTTCGAAAGCTTCTATTCTCTTCTCGTCCAAACTAGTTGTCGTCCATGTTTCACTTCCATACATGGCTACACTCCAAACAAATACTTTCAGAAACGACTTCCTGATACATAAATCTATATTCGATGTTAACAAATTTCCCTTCTTCAGAAACGCTTTCCTTGCCATTGCCAGTCTACATTTTATATCCTCTCTACTTCAACCATCATCAGTTATTTTACTTCCTAAATAGCAAAACTCCTTTACTACTTTAAGTGTCTCATTTCCTAATCTAATTCCCTCAGCATCCCCCGATTTAATTTGACTACATTCCATTATCCTCGTTTTGCTTTTGTTGATGTTCATCTTATATCCTCCTTTCAAGACACTGTCCATTCCGTTCAACTGTTCTTCCAAGTCCTTTGCCGTCTCTGACAGAATTACAATGTCATCGGCGAACCTCAAAGTTTTTATTTCTTCTCCATGAATTTTAATACCTACTCCAAATTATTCTTTTGTTTACTTTACTGCTTGCTCAATATACAGATTGAATAACATCGGGGAGAGGCTACAACCCTGTCTCACTCCTTTCCCAACCACTGCTTCCCTTTCATGCCCCTCGACTCTTATGACTGCCATCTGGTTTCTGTTCAAATTGTAAATAGCCTTTCGCTCCCTGTATTTTACCCCTGCCACCTTTAGAATTTGAAAAAGAGTATTCCAGTCAATATTGTCAAAAGCTTTCTCTAAGTCCACAAATGCTAGAAACGTAGGTTTGCCTTTTCTTAATCTTTCTTCTAAGATAAGTCGTAAGGTCAGTATTGCCTCACGTGTTCCAACATTTCTACGGAATCCAAACTGATCCTCCCCGAGGTCGGATTCTACCAGTTTTTCCATTCGTCTGTAAAGAATTCGTGTTAGTATTTTGCAGCTATGGCTTATTAAACTGATAGTTCGGTAATTTTCACATCTGACAACACCAGCTTTCTTTGGGATTGGAATTATTATATTCTTCTTGAAGTCTGAGGGTATTTCGCCTGTCTCATACATCTTGCTCACCAGCTGGTAGAGTTTTGTCATGACTGGCTCTCCCAAGGCCGTCAGTAGTTCTAATGGAATGTTGTCTACTCCGGGGGCCTTGTTTCGACTCAGGTCTTTCAGTGCTCTGTCAAACTCTTCACGCAGTATCGTATCTCCCATTTCGTCTTCATCTACATCCTCTTCCATTTCCATAATATTGTCCTCAAGTACATCGCCCTTGTATGAACCTTCTATATACTCCTTCCACCTTTCTGCCTTCCCTTCTTTGCTTAGAACTGGGTTGCCATCTGAGCTCTTGATATTCATACACGTGGTTCTCTTCTCTCCAAAGGTCTCTTTAATTTTCCTGTAGGCAGTATCTATCTTACACCTAGTGAGATAAGCTTCTACATCCTTACATTTGTCCTCTAGCCATCCCTGCTTAGCCATTTTGCACTTCCTGTCGATCTCATTTTTGAGACGTTTGTATTCCTTTTTGCCTGCTTCATTTACTGCATTTTTATATTTTCTCCTTTCATCAATTAAATTCAATATTTCTTCTGTTACCCAAGGATTTCTAGCAGCCCTCGTCTTTTTACCTACTTTATCCTCTGCTGCCTTCACTACTTCATCCCTCAGAGCTACCCATTCTTCTTCTACTGCATTTCTTTCCCCTATTCCTGTCAATTGTTCCCTTACGCTCTCCCTGAAACTCTGTACAACCTCTGGTTCCTTTAGTTTATCCAGGTCCCATCTCCTTATTTTCCCACATTTTTGCAGTTTCTTCAGTTTTAATCTACAGGTCATAACCAATAGATTGTGATCAGAGTCCACATCTGCCCCTGGAAATGTCTTACAACTTAAAACCTGGTTCCTAAATCTCTCTCTTACCATTATATAATCTATCTGATACCTTTTAGTATCTCCAGGGTTCTTCCATGTATACAACCATCTTTCATGATTCTTAAACCAAGTGTTAGCTATGATTAAGTTGTGCTCTGTGCACAATTCTACTAGGCGGCTTCCTCTTTCATTTCTTAGCCCTAATCCATATTCACCTACTATGTTTCCTTCTCTCCCTTTTCCTACACTCGAATTCCAGTCACCCATTACTATTAAATTTTCGTCTCCCTTCACTACCTGAATAATTTCTTTTATTTCATCATACATTTCTTCAATTTCTTCGTCATCTGCAGAGCTAGTTGGCATATAAACTTGTACTACTGTAGTAGGTGTGGGCTTCGTATCTATCTTGGCCACAATAATGCGTTCACTATGATGTTTGTAGTAGCCTACCCGCATTCCTATTTTCCTAATCATTATTAAAACTACTCCTGCATTACCCCTATTTGATTTTGTGTTTATAACCCTGTAGTCACCTGACCAAAAGTCTTGTTCCTCCTGCCACCGAACGTCACTAATTCCCACTATATCTAACTTTAACCTATCCATTTCCCATTTTAAATTTTCTAACCTACCTGCCCGATTAAGGGATCTGACATTCCACGCTCCGATCCGTAGAACGCCAGTTTTCTTTCTCCTGATAACGACATGCTCTTGAGTAGTCCCCGCCCGGAGATCCGAATGGGTGACTATTTTACCTCCGGAATATTTTACCCAAGAGGACGCTATCATCATTTAATCATAGAGTAAAGCTGCATGCCCTCGGGAAAAATTACGGCTGTAGTTTCCCCTTCCTTTCAGCCGTTCGCAGTACCAGCATAGCAAGGATGTTTTGGTTATTGTTACAAGGCCAGATCAGTCAATCATCCAGACTGTTGCCCCTGCAACTACTGAAAAGGCTGCTTCGCCTCTTCAGGAACCACACGTTTGTCTGGCCTCTCAACAGATACCCCTCCGTTGTGGTTGCACCTACAGTACGGCCATCTGTATCGCTGAGGCACGCAAGCCTCCCCACCAACGGCAAGGTCCATGGTTCATGGGGGGCGGGGGCACTTACATTAGCTGTAGCATATAACCACAGTTCATAGTTTCAGAAGGAGAAGCTTCGTGTCAGTGTGACGTTACTGTAAGAAATAGAGCTCCTGCTGGTCATATTACTGGCTGTGTGGACCAGAAATAATCGTGTTGTGTGTCCCATGGCGCACGGTGTTGGGCCCGTCTGATGATGACAAAAGCAAGACGGCGTCGTTCGTCTTTCTCGGAGTCTGTAGACACAGATGTGTGCATTACGATTTTGAACGCAGAACAAGGACTCGTGTAAACACACAACGAATTGCGACTGCTGTGTCCAGAGTTGTCGTTGGCCAGAGCAGCGCCGATGCAGTTCTCTCTGCTGTCGTGTCAACAGAAGCCACAACAAGGATCAACATGCTGACAAGTCGTTGGTCATGCAGACAACGTCGCACAGTCCGACTGGATGCTTTTCTAGCTGCAAACAAGCGCATCCCCTCTCTCGAAGTACGTGACGTGGCTGCACAATGTTGCACGGGTAAGCCAACAAAACATTCATCGTCTCTTTCGCTAGTCGTTTGTGGCTGTAGAGATCCGGCACAGTGAGGTGTATGGTCCTCCTGAAAACATCGGTTCCATATTCGCGCTAGCGGTAAAATCGCACAGCGATAAGCCACAGTACTTCGACAGCGGAATTCCCACATGTGCCGGTAGATGGTTCTCGTTCTTACATGAGACCTAAAACCATTTCTCATGGACCACTAACATTAAGATGCAATTTCTGAACAAGAAACCTGAGTAATCTTTCCTTTTATACGGAGTGCAGATATAGTTACCCCGAGATAATTTGTGAGGTTGCATTAAGCTGGTAATTATTTGCACATCCAGGAGTTTACTGTACTTAAAGACAATTTACGTATGTTTCACGCAATCTTAATCATGCTGATGTTTTAATGGGCAGAGTTCTATTTAGAAATACGGGAATTACGAGCTGATTCCTTTTCTTATCTTTAGATTTGCAATAATTAAAACTTTATATAGTGTTGTGTCGACTACTGTGGGAGTCAACACTGACACAAATAGTGAAGGAGATAAGTTGCTATGGCTGGTGGCAATAATCCGAAACGATCTGTGTATAACAGTCGTAGATCAAAAGAAAACTTTATTTCTAAAAAAAAAAAAAAAAAAAAATGTGCCTCCTATATGCAATTACATTTATACACTTCTACTAGCCCCAGAACGCAGCTTGAATGGCGACGACGTCCATTTTGTGAAGTGTAATACATACATCCCACAGAAGGTTGATCTCAGCACCTCTTGGACACTTATTTTCTGTCGCACTCCTGATACACATGGAGAGTCATTAGCAGGTAGTAGTTTTCCTGTCTTAATTTTTAACAGAACATTGTCAAATGAGCCTTAAGAAAGACTGAACTTGCGACGCTGTTAGATAAACTGGAATAGGGGTTTCGTAAAAAATGTAACACAAGTAAATAATAATAACAACAGGACAACTATCGTTTCACGTACCATTTTTACACTACGTTTCTCACTTTTTTTTCTTTTCTGGAAAAACATTCTTCCAAAGCCATGCAATATGTAACACTAACACCCTATCCTCTTTCTGAGCCTCAACATCTTGTTCGTTATAGAGGGATGCTGACTCGGTTTTTCAGGCTAGCAAGTGAGGTGTTACCGTATACACTACGGAAACCATAGAACGTCGCTGCGGTCCTGGTGTCAACTGACTATGGCTCTATTGTTATATTATGAAACAATGTGTGTTTACTTCGTGTAATGACTTGCAGTAACAAATGAATGAGCAGTGTAGCATTAGCCACTTAAATTACTAAATAACTTCTTTGTAAAACAGTATTATACATTACGATTAAACGGACTATGGCAGCAACCAGGCTGATCTTGTATTCTGTATGGTGGAGGCTCCAGTCTTCTCCTGGTCATCCTGAGTTGGCTTTGCCTTTGTTTCCTTAAATTACTCCATGTCCTTGCAGGGGTGGTTCACACACTCAGACTCCGGCCGACTACCTGCTCCATCCTTGCCATACTAGACATATAAGTATGTAAATCACTGTAGACATGTATTAGGTTATTTTTATTTACGACTGATGAACTCTAACATCGAGATGAAGCACCCGCATCTGTTATTCCGGTTCGACTCCATGTGCAACTGGGTTAAACCAGTTGTTACTGCCAAAGATCCTCCACTATGTGCTCTATGCATTCCAATACCTGTATCCCGGCAGTTTTTACCCTAAATAGTTCCCACTGGCGCCATGTAGGTTATTCCCTGTCATGTTAACACACGTCCTTCCATCCTATCCCTTCCCCTAGTCAGCGTTTTCCATGTGTTTTTTCTTCACCGATTCGACGGGGAAATTTCTCGTTCCTTACCATATCAGCCCACCTAATGTTCATCATTCTTCTGTAGCACCATACTCCAAACGCTTCGGTTCTCTTCTGTCCCGGTTTTCTTATTGTCAATGATTCACTAGCATACAACGCTGTGCTCGAAACGTACATTCTTATAAATTTCCTCCTCAAATTTAGGACTATGTTAGATACTAGAAGACTTCTTGGTTTAGGAATGCCCTCTTGGCCTGTGCTCCGTCCTCCGTCGTCCTTGATCCGTCCATCTTGGGTTTTTTCGCTTCCGAGGTAGAGTTCGTCAACATTGTGATCGCCAATTCTCACGTTACGCACACATCAAAAAAAGTTTTGCATCACCCTTGTTCCCAGAACTCCTGAAGATAGACTTTGACTGTGGATATTGCATCACAGACGAAGTCCCTTTGACTGTTCAGAGATGTCACTATACCCGCTCAAAGATGTAGACAACCATGCATGAGCAGCGCCTATTAGACGGTCGATCAGGTCCAGTCATTCCATCAGGAAGGAGGTTCACACCTCGTGTTGTCTGTAGTTCAACCACGCCTAGATGGTCAATACCGCAGGTTCGATAGCGTCCGCATTGTTACTTTGTGCCAGGAAAGGATATCGAAAACATGATTCAAATGGCTCTGAGCACTATGAGACTTAATTTCTGAGGTCGTCAATCCCCTAGAACTTAGAATAACTAAAACCCAACTAACCTAAGGACATCACACATCCATGCTCGAAGCAGGATCCGAACCTACGACCGTAGTGGTCGCGCGGTTCCAGACTGTAGCGCCTAGAACCGCTCGGCCAGCCCGTCCGGCAAGGGGTCTCAACAAGGAAAGTGTCCAGGCGTCTCCGAGTGAACCAAAGCCATGTTGTTCGGACATGAAGGAGCTACAGAGACAGGTACTGCAGATAACATGCCTCGCTCAGGGCCCCAAAGGGCTACTACCCCAGTGGACGACCACCATGTTGAATAATGCTTTTCTTGCAGCCACAGGACATCGTGTTACGACTGAAACTGTGCGCAAGAGGCTGCATCATGGCCAAATTCGCTCCCAACGTCCACAGTAAGTTCCATCTGTGCAACCACGACACCAGGCAGCGCGGTACAGATGGGCCCAACAACATGCCGAATGGACCGCTCAGGATTGGTATCACATTTTCTTCACTAATGAGTGTTGGATAAGCCTTCAACCAGACAATCGTCGGAGACGTGTTTGGAGGCAACCCGGTCAGGCTGAAGGAATTAGACGTACTGTCCAGGGAGTTTAGCATGGTGGAGATTAGCTGTTGTTTTGGGGTGGCGTCATGTGGGGCCGACGTACGCCGCTGGTGGTCATGGAAGGCGCCGTAACGGCTGTACGTTACGTGGATGCCATCCTCCGACCGATAGTGCAACCATATCGGCAGCATATTAGCTAAGAATTCGTCTTCACGGACGAAAATACGAGCCCCCATTGTGCACATCTTGTGAATAACTTCGCTCGACTAGAGTGGCCAGTGCGTTCTCCAGACATGAGCCCTATCGAACATGCCTGGGAGAGATTGAAAATGGCTGTTTATTGACGACGTAACCCACCAAGGACTGTGAGGGATCAATGACGAATCACCGTTGAGGAGTGGGACAATCTTGACCAACAGGGCATTGATGAAGTTGTGCACAGTATGCCACAACCAATACAGCCATGCATCAGTGCAAGTGGATGTACTACTGGGTATCGGAGGTACCAGTGAGTACAGCAGTCTGGACCACCAACTATGAAGGTCTCGCTGTATGGTGGAACTACATTCAATTTGTGTTTTCATGAGCAATAAAAAGGGTGGAAATCATGTTTATGTTGATCACTGTTCCAATTTTCTGTACAGGTTTCGGAACTCTCGGAACTAAGGTGATGCGAAACTTTGTGGTTGTTTATTTCTTGCTGTTTTCGTTTCTGGTACTTCTCATTACTGCAGTCATTTTCTAGCTGACTCTCAGTCCATATTCTGTACTCACTGGACAGTTTATTCCATTCAACATGACCTTCCTCTTCACTTCCTCTGAGGATCGCAAAGTCAGCACCGAATCTTATCATTCATATCTTTTCATTCTGAATTTTAATCCCGGTCTTGAACCTTTTTATCCTAGCATTGCTGCTTCGATGTTGAACACTAGCGGTGAAGAAAGTCAGGATGACTGCCTTACACGCGACTTAATCCAAGCACTTCGTTCTTGGTCTTCCAGTATATTGTTATCATTTGGTTCTTGTATGTATTGTATAGCACACGTCTTTAGCCACAGCTTACTCCTATTTTTCTCAGAAAGTCGACAAACTTACAACATTTTACACTGATGAATGTTTTTCCTAGGTCGACAAATCGTATGTATGTGTCTTGATTTTTCTTCACTCTTACTTCCATTATCAAGTGCAACGTCACGTCTACCTCTCTGGTGCCTTTACTCTTCCTACAGCCCAACTGACAGTCATCTGACACATCGTCAGTTTTTTTCTGTTGTTCTACATATTATTCTTGTCGGCAGAATGAACGCATTGGCTGTTAAGCTGACTGTGCAACAGTTCTCAGACTTACCTGCCCATGCTATCTTCGGAATTTCCACGACCATATTTTTCCCCAATTCTGATAGTACGTCGATAGTCTCATAGATTGTAAGCACAAAGTTCAATAATCATTTGGTTACCACTCCTTCAATGATTTCAGAAATTTTTTCTCAGGTCTTCCAAAGCTCTTTAAAATTCTGACTCTAATACTGGATACTCTATGTCTTCCATACAGACACCATTTTCTTCTTTCAGCACGTCATGCTTTTTAATTTCACAGTGGCTGTTTTAATTTTTATATATGCTGAATCAGTTCTGCTGACGATTATTTCTTTCTCGATTTCGTCAAATGTTTCCTGCAGCCATTTCGCTCTGGCTGCCATTTCCTTCCTGTTTATTTCTAGGGTACTTATATTTCTGTATTCCTGTATGTGCTTGAGCACTTTTCTACTTCCTTCCTTCGTTGATCAATTGAAGTATCTCTTCTATTAACCAGGGTTTTTTCGGAGTTGCCTTCCTTGTTCCTATGTTTGAGTCCCCAATATCTGTGATTGCCTTTTTAGATATGTCAACTCCTCGTCAACTGATCTGTCTACTCTGGTATAGCTCATCGCAGTATCCACATCCTTATTTCTGTATTCCTGTATGTGCTTGAGCACTTTTCTACTTCCTTCCTTCGTTGATCAATTGAAGTATCTCTTCTATTAACCAGGGTTTTTTCGGAGTTGCCTTCCTTGTTCCTATGTTTGAGTCCCCAATATCTGTGATTGCCTTTTTAGATATGTCAACTCCTCGTCAACTGATCTGTCTACTCTGGTATAGCTCATCGCAGTATCCACATCCTTAGTGAAATTCTAACGCTCCTCAACATTCCTCAGTGAGTCAGTGTCCCACTTCCTTACACACTTTTATTCCTCCTGACGATTCTCTTAAAATTCAGTCCACTTTTCATCATACCGAAATTGTGACCCCAGTCTATATCTGCACCTGGGTACGCCTCATAATACAATATCCGATTTTCGGATATCTGTCTGAACATGATGTAATCTTCCCGTGTCTCTTCCAAGCATACATCTTCCTCCTGAGGTTCTTGAGCAAAGTATTCGCTATTTCAATCTGAAATACATTACAGAACTCAATTAGCCTTTCTCTTGTCTCATTCCTGTTACCAAGTCCATATTCTCCCGCAACTCTTTCTTCTACGACGTCCCTGACAATCACTTACCAATACGCCCGTGACTATTAGATTTTCATCTCCCTTTACATACTGAATTACCCGTTCAGTATCGTTCTACACTTTTTTTCTCTTCATGTTCCGCTTCCGATATTGCCTTTTATATCTCAACTATCCTTGTCGGCGTTGGTTTGCTGTCGAATCTGATGACCATACTTCTATCATTGAAATGTTCACAGTAACTCGCTGTCCATCCTGCTTATCTATTCATAATGAATCCTACTGCCATTATACCATTTTCTGTTACTGTAGTGATTATATTTGTCTGTTCAAAAAATCTTGTAACCCTTCTATTTCACTTCACTGGAACTCATTACATCTATACTGAGTCTTTCCAAGTCCTTTTTCAGATTTTATAGATTTGCTGCTACATTCAAACTTCTGACATTCCAGGTTCATTATCCCGTCTTTGGTTATGCAATCTTTTTTCAGGAGCTCTTCTCTTTGGCACTCCTTTCCCTTAAGATCCGAACGGGGGACTAAACAGGAATCTTGGCCAATGTAGAGATCACCCTGACACTTTTTCTCAATTACAGAACATATGTGTTGTGACACACGTTTTGTGTGTTTAATGCAGTGGTTTGCACTTCCTTCTGCATCCACATGCCGTTGATCACTGCTGAATCTCCTGCCTTTCAGAAGACGTTTCCCACCCCAAGGGTCACTGAACATCTCCCCTCTCCTTCATCGCCCTAGTTGACAAAGTTGTTGGCAGAACGAGGGTGAGTTTTTATGTCGGAAGTCATTGGCTGTCATTTCTTATGATTTCTATTCAAAGTTTAAGCAGGGGTGGGTTTGAACTCGGGTCCGAGGATGTTTTGATTACTTGTCAAAGACGATATCCCTGAACCACCAGATATACCTACAATACTGCAAATACACAAAAAGTAATATTTAGTTCTTGCTATTCTTTCTGGCGTTACATTTTGTAATCAACACTAGTTTCTGTACGCACAAAATGACTTTCGATTCTGCTCCATACGCAAATAATAGTAATGTTAATGTCAGAGAAGTAGTTATGAAATATACTATAGTTTCATTTAATCGACCCGCTGTAAATACAGGCTGTTACAAAAAGGTACGGCCAAACTTTCAGGAAACATTCCTCACACACAAATAAAGAAAAGATGTTATGTGGACATGTGTCCGGAAACGTTTAACCTCCGTGTTAGAGCTCATTTTAGTTTCGTCAGTATGTACTGTACTTCCTCGATTTACCGCCAGCTGGCCCAGTTGAAGGAAGTTAAAGTTGACTTCGGTGCTACACAAGCACTCATTGCTCTACAGTACTAGCATCAAGCACATCAGTACGTAGCATCAACAGGTTAGTGTTCATCACGAACGTGGTTTTGTAGTCAGTGCAATGTTTATAAATGCGGAGTTGGCAGATGCTCATTTGATTTATGGATTAGCACGGGGCAATAGCCGTGGCGCGTTGCGTTTGTATCGAGACAGATTTACAGAACGAAGGTGTACCGACAGGAAGACGTTCGAAGCAATTGATCGGCGTCTTAGAGAGCACGGAACATCCCAGCCTATGACTCCCGACTGAGGAAGACCTATAACGACGAGGACACCTGCAATGGATGAGGCAAATCTTCGTGCAGTTGACGATAACCCTAATGTTAGCGTCAGAGAAGTTGCTGCTGTACAAGATAACGTTGACCACGTCACTGTATGGAGAGTGCTACGGGAGAACCAATTGTTTCCGTACCATGTACAGCGTGTGCAGGCACCATCAGCAATTGATTGGCCTCCACGGGTACACTTCTGCGAATGGTTCATCTAACAATGTGTCACTCCTCATTTTAGTGAAAATGTTCTCTTTACGGATGAGGCTTTATTCCAACGTGATCAAATGGTAAATTTTCACCATCAACATGTGTGGGCTGAGAGAATCCGCACGCAATAGTGTAATCACGTCATCAACACATATTTTCTGTGAACGTTTGGGCAGGCATTGTTGGTGATGTCTGGATTGGGCCCCATGTTCTTCCACCTACGCTCAATGGAGCATATTATCACGATTTCATACGGGATACTCTACCTGTGATGCTAGACCATGTGCCTTTACAAGTACGACACAACACGTGGTTCATGCACGATGGAGCTCCTGCACATTTCAGTCGAAGTGTTCGTACGCATCTCAACAACAGATTCGGTTACCGATTGATTGGTAGAGGCGGACCAATTCCATGGCCTCCACGCTCTCCTGACCTCAACCCTCTTGACTTTCGTTTATGGGGGCATTTGAAAGCTCTTGTCTACGCAACCCCGGTACCAAATATAGAGACTCTTCGTGCTCGTATTGTGGACGGCTGTGATACAATAAGCCATTGCCCAGGGCTGCATCAGCACATCAGGGATTCCATGCGACGGAGGGTGGATGCATGTATCCTTGCTAACGGAGAACATTTTGAACATTTCCTGTAACGAAGTGTTTGAAGTCATGCTGGTACGTTCTGTTGCTGTGTGTTTCCATTTCATGTTTAATGTGATTTGAAGAGAAGTAACAAAATGAGCTCTAACATGGAAATTAAACCTCTCCGGACACATGTCCACATGACATATTTTCTTTCTTTGTGTCTGAGGAATGTTTCCTGAAAATTTGGCCGTACCTTTTTGTAACACCCTGTATTTATCACGCCCTAATTCGCTCTTGTTGATGAAAATCTGGCGTTGGAGCCTCGACAGTATGATTTTTCGCGGTGACGAGAGAAAGGACGCCACTTTCACCGTCGCACCTGAGACAGTGTCGCTTTCCGTGGCTGTTGTGTGTTGTCAGCGTGTGGCGTGTCCCACCACAGACGCCGTTGCGTTCGTTGGTTTCGCGCAGGCGACTTCCAGTTGCGCGGCGTCCCTTCCGCGTAGCTTAGCAAATCTTTACTCAGCGCCTCTGCAAATACACAATCACTCCCCAGTCCTTCGCTAAGCAAACATGAGACACTGAGCTCTCAACAGTCGCTGAACTGCCGCAAGTCCTACTGGGGGATTTGTGAAACTGGATGTCGCCCAGGGAGTATATTTTCTTTAGAGCCGAGTTCACCGGACGTTATGCGGGAGAATTGTTCAGAAATAACATTTCTTCGGTAACTTTTATTGTCAACAGGGACCGCAGTTCATGAAGAGCAGTTACTGCGCTGCTTGTCAAACATTGAGAACACAGGACGAAATGATAATGCGTGCGCGTCAGCGTGTGGAAGTGGTTCTGTTCTTTTAATTGAGAGTACATTATAGGGTATTATAAAATAGACTGTATAATGTACTTTTCCGACTTCCCCGACATATCTGTTGCAAGTACACTTCACGGGTTCACCGCCGGATAAAATTCTGCAGGTCCCACAATAGTTCATCAACACAGCTGTTGGATATCTTCGGGTGGCAGTTGTAACTGTGTTCACTGGTAAAAAATGAGGACCTCGGAACAGAGGCACTACCCGTGTTTCCCCAGCAACTGAACTCGCTCCGTTCGCATATTCGTTTCTGCATAGCTGTTAAAAAGATTGCAGTTCACCATTTCCGGATGTTACGGCAAGAAGAAAAGCTGGTGGGACACTAGGACACATTCTCTGTCGTAAACCGACCCGCACAGAGTAATACAAGGGCTGTTCGGAAAGTAAGGTCCGATAGGTCGCGAAATGAAAACCACAGTGAAAATCAAAAAATTATAACTCGCAACAGTTAACCACACATTCCAGCTACCTCTCTAAACAGTTCCCTCTCCGAATTAGACATTTGTCGTGGCGTTGTACAAACTTTTCAGTACCCTCGTCACAGAAAGCAGCCGCCTGTGCTTTCCGCCAGTTCTTTACGCTGGTCTGCCTTTCGTTGTTTGTACCAAAACGCTGTCTTCGAAGTCAGCAGTTCATGTGAGCAGAGACGAACAACGAATGGAGCCAATTAAGAACTGTACTGTGTGTGATCAAACACTTCCCATCGAAAACACAGTAAGAGCGTCTCCACTGCCGCTGCAGAATGCGGCTGAAAATTTTCTTGAAGAAAGGAACGCATGACATTTATGTTATGTCGGCTGCATAGCTTCAGGAGAAATCTCTTACCAGCTCCACATGCTTGGCGGGAGACACTGTTGTTTTAGGCATTTCTATGTGATCACTTTGCACTCTGAAATTAAAAGAGAGACCTAAAGCAATTGACAGGCACACTAAAGACACTGCCCAACACCTCTGTGCGAAGTTACATCGGATTTTCACACTGGTTTCCATTTCCCGCCAAATAGGACCTTAATTTCCGAATACGCCTCGTATTTGCATGTTATAACTTGTCATCACCCGTTTCAGTGAGGTACCTGGAGCATTACATGGACAGATTCAT
This sequence comes from Schistocerca gregaria, assembly GCF_023897955.1. Classification (NCBI taxonomy): domain Eukaryota; kingdom Metazoa; phylum Arthropoda; class Insecta; order Orthoptera; family Acrididae; genus Schistocerca; species Schistocerca gregaria. Next base: position 457,803,929 of record NC_064925.1, read on the forward strand.
GTAATTTAATGTAAGGTTTACGTCACAAAAACGACGGACAGCACAAAAACGTGCACTTATTTATTTATCTAACTCAAGTCTAAACAATTTATATAAATTAATTTTGTGACATGTAATTATTATTTCATAAATAATATTTCAGACGTTATAGCGGCAGTCAGCCTGTGACAGACTGCAATCGATTGTAATACATATTTATTTATTTATTTACAATGTCTGTTAGCCTTTATACTGATAGGACTCACTATAGTTCCTTGCGTATCATTAATTAATCTTTATATTGTGTAGGCAAATGCGATATATGTGTCATGTATTAGCTTCAGAACATGTTGTAATTAAATTAATGTAAATCAGTTAACTGTCACAAGTTCTCACTTTAATAGTTCTCCTAATAGAACATGAAATGTTTGAATCCTTTATTTTTACAGCCGGCGACCAATACGAGCTTAACTGATCGTGGAATGGAGACGCAATGGTCAAATACAATTAACATGCTGCCAATTATTCATTTGAAACCAGATACAGCTCCCGGAGATTAATTTCCGATCATCATGGGGCGTTTGGCAAACTTGAATGCAAGCACGGAACCTTAAATCATCTGGCGACAGTCTCCAAACTATGATTCCGTTTCTCCCATAAATAACAGATACTGGCCCCGCAAAACTGATGATGATATTACTACATTTTATAGAGGTCAGTTTTTGTGGAAGTCAGTCTGGCTGGTAACAAAAGATGCGTCCACTATCAACAATGGCCGTCTACTCTAGTTAATTTTTACATACATACATTAATACTTGTCCAATAGATCATTAATGCGATATTTCGTAATGGTGTGGAACATGTCGCTTTAACATAAGTTTTCTCCTAGCACAAAATAATTATTATCTTCATTTTTTCATATCTAAAAATTCATCTGTTGAGTAGAAGGGGTTGTCAATCAGAAATTTCTTTTAGATTGTTTTTAAAAGTTTGTTTGGTATCTCTTAGACTTTTAATGCTGTTTAGCAAATGACCAAAGATTTTTGTGTCAACACAATGCACCCTTTCCAATGCCAAAGTGAGATTTAACCCAGAACAGTCAAAATCGTCCTTTCTTCTAGTGTTGTAGCTATGCTCTTCACTACTATTTTTGGATTGGGATGGGTTATTAATAATAAATTTCATAATTGACTATATGTATTGCGAAGGTACTGTGAATATCCGCCGGACGCGGTGGCCGAGCGGTTCTAGGCGCTTCAGTCCGGAACCGCGCTACTGCTACGTTCGCAAGCCCGAATCCTGCCTCGGGCATGGATGTGCGTGATATCCTTAGGTTTAAGGAGTTCTAAGTTCTAGGGGACTGATGACGTCACATGTTAAGTCCCATAGTGCTCAGACCCATTTGAACCATTTATATATACATATATATATATATATATATATATATATATATATATATATATATATATATATATATATATATATTGAATATCCCGAGTTCCTTAAATAAATGTCTGCAAGGTGATCTTGGATGGGCTCCAGCTATTATTCTGATTACACGATTTTGTGCAATGAATACTTCTCTCTTAATGACGAATTGCCCCAAGACATGATTCCATATAAAAGCAGTCAATGAAAATAGGCTCCAACTATTATTCTGATTACACGATTTTGTTCAATGAATAATTTGTCTTTTAATGACGAGTTGCCCCAAGATATGAAGCCATATGAAAGCAGTGAATGAAAATAGGCAATGTAGGCCAATCTTACTGATATGTTAATCACCAAAATTTGCAATAATCCTATTGACACAAGCAGCTGAACCTAACCGTTCAGCAGATCATCGATGTGTTTCTTCCAGCTCAGTTTGTCATCAATGCATACGCCCAGAAATTTTGAATATTCTGCCTTAACAAAAGACTTCTGTTTATAGTCTATATTTATCAATGGTGTTATGCCATTTAGTGTACAGAATTATATATACTGTGTTTTCTTAAAATTTAGTGAGAGTCCATTTGCAGACAACTACTTAATAATTTTCTGAATGAGATTGTTTAGAAGTTCTTCAGCTGATTCTTGTTTGTTGGGTGAGGTTACTACACTTGCATCATCAGCAGTTTTCTTTCTAGTAATTAATTTCTATTTAAAGTCAAGTTACCACACATTTTAGCAATCTTGGGTGAACAAACATGTCGTACCGCAGCGTCTTACGCTCCGTGGTACACAGAGCACATGAGGTCTCAGCTGCAGACGGCCTGTGAAGTGAAAAGTGAGCCGAAACATGTTACAGAATTACAAGTTCATTTAGCGTCAAAGGCACACGGAGTTGCTTAGGCAATGTCAGTAGCAGACGCTTCAAAACAGGCTATTATCCACCACTGTGTGGTTTACTGTTAAAGTTTCCAGAGATTGTGTTCCTACAAGATTGAACCGATATACTGCTTCCTCCTACATACACTCCAGGAAATGGAAAAAAGAACACATTGACACCGGCGTGTCAGACCCACCATACTTGCTCCGGACACTGCGAGAGGGCTGTACAAGCGATGATCACACGCACGGCACAGCGGACACACCAGGAACCGCGGTGTTGGCCGTCGAATGGCGCTAGCTGCGCAGCATTTGTGCACCGCCTCCGTCAGTGTCAGCCAGTTTGCCGTGGCATACGGAGCTCCATCGCAGTCTTCAACAATGGTAGCATGCCGCGACAGCGTGGACGTGAACCGTATGTGCAGTTGACGGACTTTGAGCGAGGGCGTATAGTGGGCATGCGGGAGGCCGGGTGGACGTACCGCCGAATTGCTCAACACGTGGGGCGTGAGGTCTCCACAGTACATCGATGTTGTCGCCAGTGGTCGGCGGAAGGTGCACGTGCCCGTCGACCTGGGACCGGACCGCAGCGACGCACGGATACACGCCAAGACCATAGGATCCTACGGAGTGCCGTAGGGGACCGCACCGCCACTTCCCAGCAAATTAGGGACACTGTTGCTCCTGGGGTATCGGCGAGGACCATTCGCAACCGTCTCCATGAAGCTGGGCTACGGTCCCGCACACCGTTAGGCCGTCTTCCGCTCACGCCCCAACATCGTGCAGCCCGCCTCCAGTGGTGTCGCGACAGGCGTGAATGGAGGGACGAATGGAGACGTGTCGTCTTCAGCGATGAGAGTCGCTTCTGCCTTGGTGCCAATGATGGTCGTATGCGTGTTTGGCGCCGTGCAGGTGAGCGCCACAATCAGGACTGCATACGACCGAGGCACACAGGGCCAACACCAGGCATCACGGTCTGGGGGGCGATCTCCTACCCTGGCCGTACACCTCTGGTGATCGTCGAGGGGACACTGAATAGTGCACGGTACATCCAAACCGTCATCGAACCCATCGTTCTACCATTCCTAGACCGGCAAGGGAACTTGCTGTTCCAACAGGACAATGCACGTCCGCATGTATCCCGTGCCACCCAACGTGCTCTAGAAGGTGTAAGTCAACTACCCTGGCCAGCAAGATCTCCGGATCTGTCCCCCATTGAGCATGTTTGGGACTGGATGAAGCGTCGTCTCACGCGGTCTGCACGTCCAGCACGAACGCTGGTCCAACTGAGGCGCCAGGTGGAAATGGCATGGCAAGCCGTTCCACACGACTACATCCAGCATCTCTACGATCGTCTCCATGGGAGAATAGCAGCCTGCATTGCTGCGAAAGGTGGATATACACTGTACTAGTGCCGACATTGTGCATGCTCTGTTGCCTGTGTCTATGTGCCTGTGGTTCTGTCAGTGTGATCATGTGATGTATCTGACCCCAGGAATGTGTCAATAAAGTTTCCCTTTCCTGGGACAATGAATTCACGGTGTTCTTATTTCAATTTCCAGGAGTGTATATCTAGAGACAACAACACGAATATAAAATTACAAACTTTCGAGCCCATACAGAGACTTACCAGCAACCGTTCTTCCATTCCCAAACTAGAAGAGAAATAGCGGGAATTGATACTAGTACACGAAGTACCCTCCGCCACACACCGTAAGTTGGGCTGCGGATTACGGATGTAGACATGAATGTGGAGCGGTGTTCCAACAAAACGGTTATCCCGTTAAACAGGTACGTAATGCATCTCAATCAAAGCGAATTCGACGTACGGGAGTAACTGAAGGTACGAGTGTAACCGACGAAACAGCTGTTTCTTCTTTTGCTTTGGCGGCATGTCTCCAAGAATTGAAATAATCCCCAAGAAATACGACATTAATGCTTCCTCCGCCAATACTGAGAGACCTCTTATGTTGGGCCAAAGACGATCTTGGCCTTATGTGAAGTCTCACCCCCCACCCCCCACCAGTGTGGGAAGTGTTATGTTGGCAGACGTGTCACATGGTGCAAGGACGCAGTGCCGGACACCATCGACACACACGCCACGGCCATCCTGAAAAGTCAGCCGTGGCCAAGCGGTGCATTATACGTTCTGTGCCGGCCGGTGTGGTCGAGCGGTTCTAGGCGCTACATTCTGGAACCGCGCGACCGACAATGTCGCAGGTTCGAATCCTGCCTCGGGCATGGATATTTGTGTTGTCCTTAGGTTAGTTAGGTTTAAGTAGTTCTAAGTTCTAGTGGACTGATGACCTCAGAAGTTAAGTCCCATGGTGCTCAGAGCCATTTGAACGATTTGAACACGTTCTATCAAGAGAGTGAAGTTTTATCCCCAGTACCATTTTTCTGGGATTGTGTTTTCAAGGATGTCGTACGTATTCTTATGGCAGACAAGCTTACCAGCAGGGATGTCGTATATAATTGACGCGCTACCAGGAATCCAGCACTGGCTGCCATTAAATGAAACTAACGAAAAACAAAAACATTCGATTCTGAATTTACGCATCGCACTGTAGAGAACTACTCCGCTATTAACCACATTAACAACGAGAAGCACCGTCACTGCCCAGTGCGTATGCGCGAGAGACCCCTCTTCGGCTCCCGGCAGGTGGCCCATTCAGACGCCAGCATCAGCAGTCGCGTCTTGTAGCAGTGAATATAGCAGCAACCTCCACCAGAAGATGTAGAACAGTTTGTTTCGATGGAATACCGTGGAACTCGCAAAGTCTTATCCGGCGACAAAGCCAAGAATTGCATTTGCTATTCTTTGTCGGCTGATACCCGTGCCCGAGTTTTCATTTTTCTCATGCTTTTCCATTACTGCATCGCAGCTCATATGTGGAGATGCCTTTGATAATATAACAGACCAATTCTACTCTTCTCCTGCAGTTGTCGTGCGCGGACGATCATATCAACTTCCTCTGGAGGAGCGAAATACGCATTGAGATTCAGGAAGTACAGTCTCAGGAGGAGTCTGGAGGCGATTCAACAGAATTTAAGTCAATATTTCGCAGCCACAGAGAGCATGGATATGCAACATTAGTCACCACATATAATTCGATCATCTTTTTTAAAGACGGTGATAGTTGTGGAGTTCCTCATATCTTATGGCATCTTAGGGGTTTCCCACGATAGAAGAAAGGGGGGGGGGGAAGAGTCTGGTTTATAAATGCAAGCAAGCTACCAACTTGAATGATCTCCAGATGGATGCTGTCAGGCCTGGTACCCTTCAAGGCTTCGTGCCATCTACAGCCTTGCTCAATTCATGAGATGCAAATAGAAGTGCCATACAAGATTGTGTTGGATGTTGTGAGGCATGTTGGAGAAAGTCGCCAGCAGCAGAAGACCTACAGTGTCAGAGTGAGCTGAAATACTCTTTTCAGTGATTCAAGATGTCCTGATTGTCAGTGGGATGGTCGAGCTGTCGGTGGCTTTCGCGGTTCCTGATGACATTTCTGCTTGAGCTGTTGAAAGAGTCTTTTGTGTTCCACGGAGGACGGACCTTGAGCAAGAGATAGGTAAGCATCCCACTTCACACTTAAAACGTTCTGCATCACTTCATTGTTGCCATCAAACCAGTCATTTTTCTTCTTTACATAAAAAACCAATGATCTCCTCTGAAATCTTCCTGATGGTGTTTTTAAAGTGAACCATTGACGTTCAACGTGTGTTCTGTGAACTGGGGTATTGCCAAATCGATCCAGAAGTGCGTTTTGGAATAGAGAGTGAACAGTTTCGTTCTGTAGGCCGTTGGTGTTGAATTTTATCCTGGAAGTAGGATCATGGTTTACGATGGACGAGGATCCAGCAGTTTGTGATCATCCCAGCAATCATCTTTGTTTCGAGCTATTTTTGTGATCAGGACGCCTTTCTTGTCACGCTGCCGAGTGATGCCAGTGTTTGGAGCGTGGAAGCATCCATGTGGTCTTACAACGTATAGGTACGCGGAACTGCGTGTTGGTGAAAAAAGACTCATGCTCAGCACAGACACCTAGAAGTAGCAGCCCATTTGCATTGAGTTTCCAACAGCGTGATTACCCATGATGATTCCCAAAAAACTATTCTCTCATCCATTTGTAGCATTCAACTTGCCTAGCAACAAGAGTTTCTCTTTAGTTGGTATCTTGAGGAGAACATTGCTCAGTTGATGGTAGAACTGATTCTTTGTATCCTCCTGACCGCCTAAAGTGGAAGCACAGCAGGGACGACGCTGATAAAGCTGTCTCAAGGATGGGATTTCGAAGAGCCATAATTCTTTAATTGACAGCAATATGGATTAAAATGGTCCAAATGGCTCTGAGCACTATGGGACTTAACATCTAAGGTCATCAGTCCCCTAGAACTTAGAACTACTTATACCGAACTAACCTAAGGACATCACACACAACCATGACCGAGGCAGGATTCGAACCTGCGACCGTAGCGGTCGCGTGGTTCCAGACTGAAGCACCTAGAACAGCTCAGTCACACCGGCTGGCAAATATATGGGTTAATCGATGTTGTTTTACTACATGCAATTAATTATTTAGAAGTGCATGTCCTATGACCGTCATTTAAAACTATCGTGGACTGCCTGAAAAATTTAGTAGAGATGTACAGTTACGATACTGCTCTTCGACTGCACTTACTAACAGACCGTGGAATGTCCAGACAATCAGATTCATTAAATTTAAACGCCACGTGCGATCCCCCATAGCAATTCCACCCCAGTCGATCTTACGAAAGTAGCGGGACGCGTGTAAAAGCGCAAGAAAATTTGAAATTTCAATGGAGAAATCTTCAGAAATTGCGAAAAGAGTAATAAGCTATGTAAAAGTGTAGCCAGCCAAATTAGGCAAGCAGTGAATTAACGTATTATGTAACTTACGTGCGATAATTACAATAATTCACTAAAATCCTTAAATAAATTTAGTTTAAAGGGGTGTGATAACAGAAACAACGTTGTAAGACACAGGTAATATGTTTGCCACTCCAACTGATTTAGTTAATATCGCAGACAGTATGGCGTCTTAACTATCTCAGTATGGTGACCAATTTCCCCGCAAACCCTCCCCCGCCACCTGCGGCCATATGCAAAACGCCAACAATTAATTAATTATCGTCAACAACTAAGCTAGCAGTTGATGTTTTGATCATGCGTTAAAGAATACCTTAACAATTATCATAGTCCGTTTACAAATATTGAAATTTAAATTCTTTCGCCTTGGACAATCAACACAGTGGAATACATCAATATGAAACAACACACAAGCGATGAATATGTGTCTTTCAGATATCAGTACGGAATTGTACACATATTAAGAACCATTCCATAAGAAAATATCAATGTAAATGAAATAGTTACAAAATTTTTTGAAATGTGGAACTGACGTAAAAGTATGTTTGGTCTGAAACAGATGACTTCCACTGGCAAAGTCGCTACACACTAGAACGTTCATTCTTCGTTCCCTTCATTTCCAGAGGACATCGCTCGTAGGAGATGTACATGGGATAACGAATCGCCTTTGGGCTTACAAGATGTAGAAGTGTGAAACAGGGTTTTAGTTGCAAATAATTACACGTCTGTTGTTTGAAACTTATAAACAATACTTTATTCAGAATAAGCTCCATTACATATATCCCACCTTCCAGGCAGCCTATGAATTCCATGCCAAAAAAACAGCTCTTCTTTTGACGCAAACCAGTCAGCGGTCCATTTTCGTACATTTTCACACGAATTGTAGCGTTGTTCAGCAAGAGCGCCCCATTGATGCAAATAGATGGTACTTGGACGGAGCCAAGTCTGGAGAATAAGCCGCATGCCTTAGTATTTCCCAACTGAACGCCTCGATCGTTTTCCTGGCCCGTTTTGGTGTGTGTGATGGGACGTTGTCATGGAGCAATATTACTTTGAGTTGCCTTTTTCCATATTCCTGTTGTTTTTCAAATAATGCTCGATTTAAATCCATCATTTGCTGTTTGTAGTCATCAGTGTTAACCGTTCCACCAGGTTTTAGCAGCTCATAATAGATTACACCCTTTTGATCCCACCAAAAAGAGAGCATCGTTTCGTTCCATAGAAATTTGGTCTTGCAGTGGATGTCGATAGTTTGTCTGGATTCACCCATGATTAACGACGCTTAGGATTCTCAAAATAAATCCATTTTTAATCACCTGTCACTATTCGATGGAGAAACGACTTTCTTTTGCATCTTGCGAGCAGAATTTCACAAGTAGTCTTTCGATTTGCTTGCTGTCGGAGTGGCCGTGCGGTTCTAGGGGTTGCATTCTGGAGCCGAGCGACCGCTAAAGTCGCAGGTTCGAATCCTACCTCGGGCATGGGTGTGTGTGATGTCCTTAGGTTAGTTAGGTTTAATTAGTTCTATGTTCTAGGCGACTGATGACCTCAGAAGTTAAGTCGCATAGTGCTCAGAGCTTTTGAACCGATTTTGCTGTCTTTAATTCAAATTATATGTATCGCATTTTTCCGCTTTCTGCTCCTTTCCCATAGCTTTGAAACGAAGAGAAACGGCTTTCGCGTCACATTCAATTGTTCTGCCACTTCCTGTTGAGTTTGTGCATCATCTTCATCCAACAAGACCTGCAGTTCGTCTTCTTCGAACTTTTTCGGTGGTTTCCTGTGGTCGCCGTTTCTCACATCAAAATCTCCACTTTTGAATTTTTTGAACCACTCGAATCACTGTGTTTTTCCAAGAGCATGGTCGCCGATAGCTTCGACAAGCATTTGATGCCATTTTGCAGCAGTTTTCTTCAAGTGATAACAGAAAAGCAATGCTGTCCACAAATCATAGTTCGTAGGCACAAAACACGACATGTTTACGGGTTACAGACGGATACCGATGTATGGAACTTCGGTTACTGTGTGTTGACATTCATCGTCACCCGTTACAGGAAACAGATGGCGCAGCAAACGCGGTCTCATGGGCCCTATACTGACGGCTAGCACCACCTATAGGGAAATTCCGGTTTCATGCTTCTACACCGTAATTTCCAGCTGTTAGTGAATAGAACACACCATACAAAAGAAAGAGTATGTTCACACAGTCAGAAAACTAATTCATTCGATACACGCGAGTGTTCATAGACATTTGAGCACTGTAGTTGTTCACTTTAAATTGCGTGACGGTCCAGATTATAATGAGTACTGTCACGAGAAAAAGATGTTAGTTTAATCGTGTGTTTATATATTGATGTCTCAAATGAAAAACGTTGTAAAAATGAAAAAGAAATGTGTTGTGGATTTGAAAGAGAAGTGAGAAGCGCCACGGATGTGCAACACCAGAGAGGAAACTCATGTGAGGAAGTTCACCATCTATAAACGAGCAGCTGGCCGCCAGGGGTTGAAACGACAGTCATCCGAAAATAACTCAATTATTATTAAAAGTGCTTGAAGCGCTCTTCTCTAGTCGACTGAAAATGGTTACGTAGAGTTTTAGTATGGGCTTAGCATTAGTAAAGTGGAGCTTTTGATCTATATCTGACTGAAGCAACGGACACGGAAGGGGTAAGTCTACTTCAGAAGGCCCTTTGAAGTCGGCTAAGATCAGCAATAATTTATTATGACATGCAGTTCCACTCATAGGTAATTTGGATAACTTTATGGAAGAATAAGAATGATCGTAGCATTTAAACTAGAAACTAGGGATGGAATGTAGGTTGATCTAAACATTGGTTATCACGTAATAGGTATCATTTTAGGAGCAGTAGTTACTTCATTTTAGAGTGGCTCGAAGTTAGATTAATTAAACTCGCAAGAATATCCGATTTGTGGCCGGTAAGTAGTAGTTTGCATTGTATAGCCTCGTCTGTAAAAAGCGGTGGCTGCTTGCCTTTCGATTGTGGAACTGTGTGATTATGCAGAAAGAGATTTCCACCCTGCAGCGGAGTGTGCGCTGATATGAAACTTCGTGGCAGATTAAAAGTGTGTGCCGGACCGAGACTCGAACTCGGGACCTTTGCCTTTCGCGGGCAAGTGTTCTACTAACTTTTTTTTTTTTTTTTTTTTTTTTTTTTTTTACCAACTGAGCTACCCAAGCACGACTCACGGCCCGTCCTCACAGCTTTACTTCTGCCAGTACCTCGTCTCCTACCTTCCAAACTTTTCAGAAGCTCTCCTGCGAAGCTTGCAGAACTAGCACTCCTGAAAGAAAGGATATTGCGGAGACATGGCTTAACCACAGCCTGGGGGATGTTTCCAGAATGAGATCTATTACATTCATAACACTCTATTAAAGAGATCTAAGGGCAATGAACACAGTCAGATAAGCTAATAAAGGTATTTTGTGTACGAAGAATGACAGATAAAGCAATAAAACTTTCAAAGATGTATTAAAGCAAAAAGGACGAGAGAAATATTATCGAACATCTAATAAAATATTGAAATGCGAAGTATGTGACCATGGCCAAAGCTGTAGCATCTCTGACTCTTGCTCTGATTTTATCTTTGTCCTACTACTGCATGTAATAACAAAAGAAAGAGTTTTACGTAAACTGCCAAAACACTTTTTACGAAACGTATCAAAATAATATTTCAAGAGCATATATATTAATGTCAATTTTCGAGGAATATATCACCTGAAAAGGGTGAAAACTGATAATATGCATAAATATCTCTTCTCTTATTCGCGGAAGTAAGACTTCAGTAATGTAGTGCTAAAGTAAGTCGTTTAATTATTTACATTAAGCGCTAATAATAAAGCAATACTAAGCATACTTGATCCAGTACTTATGGAATATGAATGTACGTAAACTATTATTAAATCTAGAAGCGGTCACATCTATCGAAAGAACTGTATTAGTGGATTTATAACTAACATCTCTAGGTAATAACTAAAGTGGCACAGGAGGGACTTCAGGGCAGTTACAACCGACAAATGAATCTGTTACGCGGATAGCCTTTCACAATAAATTTCAAACAGCGGTAGAGCATGAGGGAAAAAGGTGGTACATTAATTTCCAGTTGCCTGACATATTGTAGGGGCAGCAAAAATTTTATTTTAGATGTTTAATACAATTAACTCCCTGAATTCTGAAACTTAAAATACTATCACAAACTCATTAAGGGGTATAACCTTACGTTTGAAGATGAAAATTGTAAGTGATACATCAAAGCTAGCACAAAGTACCCTGAGTATTCATACAATATTTGAGAATGACAGCTCCTAACGACTTCCAAAAATTTTTCTACAAAATTTAAACCTTTTTCTCATTGGCACCTTCACTGCCCCCCCTTCCCGTCAAATAAAGAAACGAAGTTTAGTGCGTACTACACTGCCGCTGTTTATGAAGTAAAATTTCAGCATCAGACATTGTAAAGTTTTGGAACGTAGTTCCAAGAAACAGCAATCTAATAATATTATAATTTATTTAGCAAACACAGTCGTGGTCACGTACAAGTTGTAACATTTTATTTGTGGATGACTGGTTTCGATCTGCTACAGAGATCATCATCCGATCTACATTCCTTGGCGACGAAATGAAACGCTGGCGTGTAGCAGGTCCATCAGTGCTGGCGTTGAGGACATCAACAAATAAAAAGTAATAACCCATACACGACCACGAGCGTGCCTGCTACATAAATTAGGCATAATGTTTTAATTTGTTACTTCTTTACTAGCTACTCTATTCACAACCCTTTTTGCAATATCTACATACACCACTACATGCATCTGTAAAATTGTAGCATTGTACGATGCATAGTTCTGGCAATTTAACGTAATAAACATACATTATGCGATCAAAAGTATCCGGACACCCCCAAAACCATACGTTTTTCATATTAGGTGCATTGCGCTGCCACTTACTGCCAGGTACTCCATATCAGCAATCTCAGTAGTCATTAGACATCGTGAGAGAGCAGAACGGGGCGCTCCGCCGAACTCACGGACTTCGAACATTGTCAGGTGATTGGGTTTCACTTGTGTCATAAGTCTGTGCGTAAGATTTACACACTCCTTAACGTCCCCAGATCCGCTGTTTCCGATGTAATAGTGAAGTCTAAACGTAAAGGGGCACGTACAGCACAAAAGCGTACAGGCCGACCTCGTCTGTTGACTGACAGGGACCGCCGACAGTTGAAGAGGGTCGCAATGTGTGACAGGCAGACATTTATCCAGACGATCACACAGGAATCCAAACTGCATCACGATCTACTGCAAGTACTATGACAGTTAGGCGGGAGGTGAGACAACTTGTATTTCATGGTCGAGCGGCTGCTCATAAGCCACACATCACGCCGGTAAATGCCAAACGACGCCTCCCTTGGTGTAAGGAGCGTCAACGTCGGACGATTGAACTGTGGAAAAATGTGTAGAGTAACGAATCATGGTACACAATGTGACGGTCCGATGGCAGCGTGAAGGTCTGGCGAATGCCCGGTGAAGATCATCTGCCAGCGTGTGTAACGCCAACAGAAAAATTCGGTGGCAGTGGTGTTATGGTGTGGTTTTGTTTTTCATGGAGGGGGCTTGCACCTCTTGTTTTTCGTGGCACAGGCCTACACTGATGTTTTAAGCACCTTCTTGCTTCCTACTGTTGAAGAGCAATTCGGGGATGGCGATTGCATATTTCAACACGATCGAGGACCTGTTCATAATGAATGGCCTGTGGCGGAGTGGTTACACGACAATAACATCCCTGTAATGGACTGGCATACAGAGTCCTGAGTGAATCCTATAGAACACCTATGGGATATTTGGGAACCCCGACTTCGTGCCAGGCCTCACCGACCGACATTTATACCTCTCTTCAGTGCAACACTCCGTGAAGAATGGGCTGCCATTTCCCAAGAAACCTTGAAGCACCTGACAAGCTATCCCTGCGGGAATGGAAGCTGTCACAAAGGCTAGGAGTGTGCCAAAACCACATTGAATTCCAGTAATACCGATAGAGGGTGCCACGAACTTGTAAGTCATTTTCAGCCAGGTATCCGGATACTTTTGATCACGTAGTGTATATGCGTGAAACTGATGTTTTATACTTGGGAGTTAAATTCATATGTACTGCCATACACAGAGACCTTCCGAGGTGATGGTCCAGACTGCAGTACACGCCGGTACCTCTAATACCGAGTAGCACGTCCTCTTGCAATGATGCATGCCTGTATTCGTCGTGGCATACTGTCCATAGGTTCATCAAGTCTCTGTTGGTCTTGATTGCCCCAGTCCTTAACAGCGATTCGGCGTAGATACCTCAGAGTGGTTGGTGGGTCACGTCGTCCATAAACAGCCCTTTTCAATCTAACCCAGGCATGTTCGATAGGGCTCATGTCTGAAGAACATGCTGCCCAGTCTAGTCGAGCGATGTCGATATCCTGAAGGTGTTGTGTTGGCTAAAGAGCCAACACCGTGTTACTAGAAGAGGCCGAAATGCCCGCGTTTTATCTCACGCAGACTAGCGTGAGGAGGGAAGAACTATACTGACGTGAGGTCTGGAACATGACAAGGAATGAGAATTCAGAAAGCGGACATAATCAGTTTCATAATTAACTTTAATCCATTAATGATGAACGTCGCTCTTGACGGTACATGCTTCACAATACTATCTGCTCAGAATAGTAACTGAATATGGGGCCTTGCTAGGTCGTAGCAAATGACGTAGCTGAGGGCCATGCTAAATTATCATCTCTGCAAATGAGAGCGCATGTAGGCAGTGAGCCATCGCTAGCAAAGTCGGCTGTACAACTGCGGCGAGTGCTAGGGAGTTTCTCTAGACCTGCCGTGTGGCGGCGCTTGGTCTGCATTCACAGATAGTGGCGAGACGCAGATCCGACGTACACTAACGGACCGCGGCCGATTTAAAGGCTACCACCTAGCAAGTGTGGTGTCTGGCGATGACACCACATTCCTCCCACGCAAATCGGCGCACCGTTGTGGAATAAGGCTTCCGCCCGCCGTGGGGAGGACCGCATGTTGACGTATGCGACGAGGTGGGGAGCATAACAACAGGCGAGGCCGTGCCACCCGCACCCTGCCATTCGCACCGCGGGGAGCTAGGAAACGCCTGAAAACCTGCTCCAGGGCGCATGCCAACATGCGGTGTATGCGCCCGCAGAGAGACAGGAGGGGCCAAAGAGTCGACCTCCATCGGTCCGGGGCACCCGACGGGCGAAGATGACAGATGGTTCGGAGCGGGCAAGAGTTCCATGTCAGAGGACAACTGATCACTGGAAGCGACAGGGGCGCGTGACCCAGGGAGGAGCCCGACGGCTGCAGCGACGCGTCCACCGCGGGCGTCGCTGGCGGGAGAACAGTCAGCGGAGGCGGCGGCGGTGGCGGCGGCGGCGACGGTGGCGGTGACGGTGGCGCGTCGCCATGGTGCAAAATGGAAGGCAGCGTCGGTTACACCTGCGGCTGAGGCGAGCCAGTAGATGGTTCCCTGGGGCGCTGACCGGTCGGCACCATCGCTGAAAGCAGACGGCGATTGGCAAAATCCGTGGAACGACAGGGGCGCAGATGATTGAGATGCCGGCGCACCTCACCCGAGGCCTCCCAAACCAGATACACATAGCGCGTTCGAGGCAGCGAAGAATGCGCCCTTTGAGCCAATGCCGTGGACCTCGATAGTGGCGGTAGTAGACAACGTCGCCTGCGGCAAAAGCAGGCGTCTGCCGCTGCACAGGAACCTGATGCGGCGGATGTAGCAAAGACATCAAGGTACGTTGATGGCGACCGTGGAGCAACTCAGCCGGCAAGCGACCATCTCGGGGCTTAGAGCGATACGAGGACAAAAAGAGCAATAACGAGTACTCCCGAGAATGCGACTCTTTCAGCTTCAACATCTGTGACTCGAAAGTCCTGACCAACCTTCAGCGGCACCGTTTCACTGTGGCGAAAACGGCGTGGACGTCAGATGTTGAATACCATTGGCCTTGCAGAATGACTGAAATTCTGCGGACATGAATTGTGGGCCATTGTCGGAAACAATATTCTGTGGAAGACCTTCAATGCAAAAGATAGAAGATAACGCTTGCATGGTGGCAGATGATGTCATGGAAGATGTTGTGGTTGGCAGGAGAGCCAACCAGGGTTAGTAAATGAGGCCGAAATGCACGCGTCTCAGCTCACGCAGGCTGGCGTGAGGTCTGGAACATGACGAGGGAATTAGAATTGAGAAAAACGGACGTAGCTGGTGGAATACTTAACTTTAATCCATTAATGACGAACGTCGCTCTTTATGGTACATGATTCACAATATCAATAGTACGGATACTGCCGCCTTGCTAGGTCGCAGCAAATAACGTAGCTGAAGGCTATGCTAAATATTGTCTCGGCAAATGAGAGAGTATTTAGTCAGTGGACCATCGCTAGCAAAGTCGGCTGTACAACTGGGGCGAGTGCTAGGAAGTCTCTCTAGACCTGCCGTGTGGCGGCGCTCGGTCTGCTATCACTGATAGTGGCGACACGCGGGTCCGACGTATACTACCGGACCGCGGCCGATTTAAAGGCTACCACCTAGCAAGTGTGGTGTCTGGCGGTGACACCACAGAAGACATCCGGACAACAAAAGGAAAGTTACTGAATGAATCTATCGCAACCAACCATCGAGCATTCCAGAACGGACCAGCAAAATCGCTGTGTAAGCGTTGCCTAGGGAATGTGGCTTTTGGCCATGCAAAGAATTTCCGCAGTAGTGCTGATTGTTGTTCGGCACACATCATGCAAGAAGAGCACATATTCGTAATCGCGGCATCGATTCCGAACCAAGTACAGTGCTGACGAGCCATTTGTTTCGTTCTCACTATACCCCAATTACCTTGGTGGAAAAGCTTTCAGACAGAGGACTGCAACGAACGTGGCACCACGACTCTGGACTGATCATTATCAGAAAGCAACAGCAAAACACCAAGTCGAATCAAAAGAATCTCTTTGTGAGCAAAAAATCGGCGAACGAACGGGTCCCCGATCCGTGACTTTGACAAGGGCCATTGCGAAGCAACAAAACGCAGCGGTGGCTGTAGCTACACGACGAAAATCAATCGGAAACGATTCGACCACATCATCGGTTTCCGAATCAATGAACATGCATGCAAGTTTGGAAAAATCGAATGCCCTATCCTCAGCAACACGCAACTGGGACAACGCATCGGCGTTCCCGTGCTTAGCATTGGACCGATACAAGATATCGTAGCGGTACTGCGAGAGGAGAACTGACCAGCGAATGAATTTTGTGCGCTGTACGTGGAGGTACAGGCTTGGTCGGATGAAAAAGCGATGTCAAAGGTTTGTGGTCTATGATTATGGTAAAGTGACGACTATACAAGAAAGCATGAAACTTTGTAACACCAAATACGAGAGCCAACGCTTCTTTCTTGATCTGTGAATAATTTATTAGCGCAGACGACAGCAATTTGGACGCAAAGGCATTAGGACGATCGTGCGCGCCATCTTTGTGCGCAAGCACAGCACCGATCCCGAAATCAGGTGCATCCACCACACCATCAACAAAAGTGGCTTCTGGGGATCGAATGGCGTAAGGCAAGTATTGCAAAGCAACGCAGATTTCAACCGGTGAAAGGCGCGTTCGCATTCCGTCGTCCAAACGAACGGAAAACCTTTACAGCGTAAGCAATGAAGCGGAGCTGAAATGGAAGAGGCAGGTGGCACATATTTAAGATAATAGTTGGTTTTTCCAATCTCACTCTGTAGCTGCCTCAAATTCTGCGGCGAAGGCAAGTCTTGTATGGCATGGAGGTGAGTGGGACTGGGATGTATGCCTTGGGCACTGAGCACATGTCCCAGATATGGCAAGTCACGAGCAAAAAACACTCATTTGTCCTTCCGTAATCGAATACCATTTTGTCGCAAGACCTGAAATAATGTTGTGAGATTGGCTAAATATTCTTCTTCCGTCTTTCCGGAAATCACAGTATCGTCCAGATAGTTTGCTGCAGTAGGGACTGATGCAGAGTTTGTAGATATTGGTGAAACAGTGCAAGGGTGGATGCACACCCGAATGGCAGTCGTTTGACACCATGCAGCGCGGTATAGATGGGAACAACAACATTGCGAATGGACCGCTCAGGAGTGGCACCACGTTCTCTTCACCGATGAGTATCGCATATGCCTTCAACCAGACAAACTTCGGAGACGTGTTTGGAGGCAACCCCGTCAGGCTAAACGCCTTAGACAGACTGTCCAGCGACTGCAGCTAGGTGGAGGTTCCCTGCTGTTTTGGGATAGCATTCTGTGGGGCCGACGTTCGACGCAGGTGGTCACGAAAGTCGCCGTATCGGCTCTAAGATACGTGAATGCCATCCTCCGACAGATAGTGCAACCATATCGGCAGCACATTGGTGAGGCATTCGTCGTCATGGACGACAATTCGCGTCACATCGTGCACATCTTGTGAATGATTTCCTTCTGTGGTGTCACTGCCAGACACCACACTTGCTAGGTGGTAGCCGTTAAATCGGCCGCAGTCCGTTAGTACGCGTCGGACCCGCGTGTCGCCACTATCAGTGATTGCAGACCGAGCGCCGCCACACGGCAGGTCTAGAGAGACTCCCTAGCACTCGCCGCAGTTGTACAGCCGACTTTGCTAGCGATGGCTCACTGCCTACATGCGCTCTCATTTGCAGAGTTGATAATTTAGCGTAGCCTTCAGATACGTCATTTGCTATGACCTAGCAAGGCCCCATATTCAGTTACTATTCTGAACAGGTAATATTGTGAAGCATGTACCGTCAAGAGCGACGTTCATCATTAATGGATTAAAGTTAAGTATCAAACTGATTATGTCCGCTTTCTGAATTCTCATTCCTTGTCATGTTCCAGTCCTCACGTCAGTATAGTTCTTCCCTCCTCACACCAGCCTGCGTGAGCTAAAACGTGGGCATTTCGGTCTCCTCTAGTAACACGGTGTTGGTTCTTCAGCCAGCACAACATTGTCGAGGAGTAAAAACGGTGCTCTTATCTATACTGCCCTGATTTACTTGTGTAATGGCTTCGCCACAATCTCCAGATGTACTGTCCGAATTTTATTGCTTACAGAGTCAGCAGACGCAGGCATTACTGTATGCCCTTGGACAGCTCGTCCAGGGTCAACGTGCAATGCAAAACGATGCGGCAGCCACTGCTCCACCGCTAACGCAGCCACAATACGAAGTTTCACAGCCATTCCGACATTTTGAGGCTGCACTGGAAAGCTGGACAGAGTGGTCACGCCAATTTGGATTCCATCTCGCCGCCTACAGAATTCAAGGTAACGAGCGGCAGCCTTTAGTTTTGTCGTCCGTCGGTGTGCAAACGTACCGCTTGGTAGTAAAATTATTTCCCCGACACGACGTAGCAACTCTGTCCTACGAAGAAATTTTGTCTGCATTAGATGCATATATCAAAGAATCAGTCAATGTAGTTGCGAAAAGTATACCTTCTTTCTTACAAAACGTACGGCAGGTCAGATTAATCGGGAGTGGGTTGCAACCTTGCAAGGCCTTACTAGGGATTGTGCTTTTGAGTGTCAATGTGGACTTCCTTATTCAGATACTATGGTACGTGATGCAATTGCACAGAACGTTTCTGATATTGGTATAAGGGAACAGATTATGAAACTAGTCAATCCCTCCCTTCAACAAGTGATGGATATCTTCGATCGGCAGGACACATTTGACTTTACTCAGGAATCATTTGAAACTTCACCAGCAGTGTGTCAGGATAACCGGCCCACCGGGCGAGCTGCACGGAGCAGTAAACAGCCCTCGCGCCCGGCCGCGCCGCTGCCGCCGGGCTCTCAGCCACGTGTGCCCCGCCGGCACGCAAATGCAGTGATCAAATCATGCCCGCGGTGTGCTACTAAACATTCACGTGAGAATTGCCCGTCCCGCCAAGCTAGTTGCTTTTATTGTAATAAAAAAGGACATGATCAGAGTGTTTGTAAGAAAAAGCTCAGATCGGAAGCTCAACACCGTGCCAGGCCCTTTGCTTCGCACCAGAATCGGAATGGAACCAAGGATACTCAGGCTCGCGAAACTTCGCCCATGGAAATTCATGTAGTTCATTCCACTCCGCGCAGTGCCACTCTCTCTAACAGTGACTGTGTTCGTCCCAAAAATAGTGTGCGTCGTCATCGCTGGAACTCCCGGCAAGTCGCATGTGATTATGTACCAGTGTCAGTTCACGTTGCACGAGACAGTCGCTCTTGTCGTCAGCAGGACAATAAGCTTTTTGTAGACTTGGACATTAACGGCAAAGTGATACCATTCCAGCTCGATACAGGAGCTGCAGTTTCACTGATCAATCAAGACACTTATAAACTGCTGGGAACACCTACGTTGCGTGCCGCAAATTTTAAGTTAACTAACTATTCTGGACAAAAGATCCCTGCAGCCTTCTTGCAACATACAACAGACAAACAAAACTTGTGTCATTTTACGTCCTTCGTTCTTCTTCTGCAGTGAACTTGTTTGGTTTCGATTTATTTCAGTTGTTTAACTTGTCTATTGTAAATCAGGTCCTATCAGTGAACCAGATTGTGCCTTAAGAAAGTGTTTCTCGTCTATGTGAAGAATTTGCAGACATTTTTGCACCAGGCCTTGGTTGCGCTAAGAACTATAAAGCACTTTTGGAACTGAAAGTAAACGCGCAACCGAAATTTTTCAGAGCGCGCAATGTTCCCCAGGTATTGCGAGATGAGGTCGCAAAAACATTACACGATTTGGAATCACAAGGTGTAATTGAACGTGTGCAGGCTTCTCTCTGGGCATGAACCTTAGTAATTTAGCCAGAACCTTCAGGAAAGTTGAGACTTTGTGTGGACTTCAAGGCAACAGTGAATCCACAACTAGCGATTGCAATTTTTCCTTTACCCTGGCCGGAAGATCTTTTTGACAAACTGTTCCCGGGTAAATATTTTTCGAAGTTGGACCTAGCAGATGCGTCCTTGCAAATACCAGTGGACGAAGGATCCCAGCGCGTTTTGGTGGTTAACACGCATCTAGGTTTGTATCGATTCAAACGACTGCCATTCGGGTGTGCATCCGCCCCTGCCTTGTTTCACCAATATCTACAAACTGTTTGTGCGTCGGTCCCTACTGCAGCAAATTATATGGACGATATTGTGATCTCTGGAAAGACGGAAGAAGAACATTTGGCCAATCTCAGAACATTATTTCAGGTCTTGCGACAAAATGGTCTTCGCTTGCGGAAGGACAAATTTTTGTTTTTTGCTCTTGACTTGCCATACTTGGGACATGTGCGCAATGCCCAAGGCATACATCCCAGTCCCACTCACCTCCATGCCATACAAGACTTGCCTCCGCCGCAGAATTTGAAGCAGCTACAGAGTGTGCTGAGAAAAATAAATTATTACCATCGCTATGTGCCGCATGCCTCTTCCATTTCAGCTCCGCTTCATCGCTTACGCCGTAAGGGTGTTCCGTTCCTATGGACGACGGAATGCGAACGCGCCTTTAGCCAGTTGAAATTGGCGTTGCTTTCCAATACTTGCCTTACGCCATTCGATCCCCAGGAGCCCCTCTTGTTGATGGTGGATGCATCGGATTTCGGGATAGGTGCTGTGCTTGCGCACAAAGATGGATTGCACGATCGCCCTATTGCCTTCGCATCCAAATTGCTCTCGTCTGCGCTAATAAATTATTCACAGATCAAGAAAGAAGCGTTGGCTCTCGTATTTGGTGTTACAAAGTTTCATGCTTTCTTGTATGGTCGTCACTTTACCATAATCATAGACCACAAACATTTGACATCGCTTTTTCATCCGACCAAGCCTGTACCTCCACGTACAGCGCACAAAATTCATTCGCTGGTCAGTTCTCCTCTCGCAGTACCGCTACGATATCTTGTATCGGTCCAATGCTAAGCACGGAAACGCCGATGCGTTGTCCCGGTTGCGTGTTGCTGAGGATAGGGCATTCGATTTTTCTGAACTTGCATGCATGTTCATTGATTCGAAAACCGATGATGTGGTCGAATCGTTTCCGATTGATTTTCGTCGTGTAGCTACAGCCACGGCTGCAGACTCTGTCCTCGCTCCCGTTCTGCGTTTTGTTGCTACCCAATGGCCCTTGTCATATCCGCAGAATTTCAGTCATTCTGCAAGGCCAATGGTATTCAACATCTGACGTCCGCGCCGTTTGATGTATTTGCTACAACGGCCGCATCAGCTTCCTGTGCAGCGGCAGCCTCCAGCCTTTGCTCCAGGCGACGTTGTCTACTATTGCCACTATCGAGGTTCACGGCATTGGCTGCCTCGGACGCGCTATGTGTATCAGGTTTTGGGGGCCTCTGGTGAGGTGCGTTGGCATTTCAATCAGCTGCGTCTCTGTCGTCGCATGGGATCTGCCACTCGCCGTCTGATTTCAGCGACGGTGCCGTCCGGTCAGCGCCCTGGGGACCCATCTTCTGGCTCGCCTCAGCCCCAGGTGTTACCGATGCTGCCTTCCATTTTGCCCCATGGCGACGTGCCGCCGCCACCGCCGCCGCCGCCTGTTCTCCCGCCACCGACGCCCGCAGTGGACGCGACGCTGCAACCGCCGGGCGCCTCCCTGGGTCACGCGCCGCCGATCGCTTCCCGTGACCAGTTGTCCTCCGAAATGGAACTCTTGCCAGCTCCGGACCATATGCCGTCTTCGCCCGTCGGGTGCCCCGGACCGATGGAGGTCGACCCTTCGGCCCCTCCTGTCTCTCTGCGGGCGGATACACCGCATGTTGGCGTGCACCCTGGAGCAGGTTTTCAGAAGTTTCCTAGCTCCCCGCGGTCTGAATGGCAGGGTGCCTCGCCTGTTGTTAGGCTTCCCACGTCGCATACGTCAACATGCGGTCCTCCCCACGGCGGGCGTTAGCCTTATGCCACAACTGTACGCCGATTTGCGGGGGAGGAATATGGTGTCACCGCCAGACACCACACTTGCTAGGTGGTAGCCTTTAAATCGGCCGCGGTCCGGTAGTATATGTCGGACCCACGTGTCGCCACTATCAGTGATTGCAGACCGAGTGCAGCCACACGGCAGGTCTAGAGAGACTTCCTAGCACTAGCCCTAGTTGTACAGCCGACTTTGCTAGCGATGGTTCACTGACTTCTACGCTCTCATTTGCCGAGACGATATTTAGCATAGGCTTCAGCTACATTATTTGCTACGACCTAGCAAGGCGCCATTATCAGTGACTATTGATTCTGTGAATCATGTAATGTCATGAGCGAAGTTCATCATTAATGGATTAAAGTTAAGTATTCCAACCACTACGTCCGTTGTATCTAAATTCTAATTTTTTTGCCCTGTTCCAGACCTCACGCCAGCCTGCGTGAACTAAATCGCGTGCCTTTCGGCCTCCTCTAGTAACACGGTGTTGGCTCTCCTGCCAACCACAACACTCCACGCTACGTTAATGTTGTCGTCTTAAAATAGGTACTGACTCCAGCAACATATCATGCGTTGAATCCATATGAGGTTTTATAAAACAATGACTTTTTACTTGTTCATAGTATTGCTTTAATATCCATTTCTTTGTTATTCACCGTTTGTTACGTTTAGTCAAGTTATTACGCCTATCATTTCGCGAATCACAATGATTTACAGAAACCGAAGATCAGGATATTTGGTGCTAGTGTTTATTCAGTCTTATAAATTTCGTCGGGAATGTAAATGACACCGTATTCTATAGTAAGCAGATTGAACCGATCGGTCGGGCACGAGCTATTTTCAGATCACGTGCATTATTTCGTTCCCTTACCAGCGTAGTTAATACCTCCTCAGTGCCGCAATCACATCTGTCCGCAGAGAAACGCTATATTGCGTGACAGAACACACTTTACGCTTCCTCCACGCAATTATTCCTCCCACGATGTGCCGAATAGAATCTTTAACTTATTTTATCATCACCCCTCTTAGATAAGAGTACGAAGTTTATTCGGTTACCAGCGATAATCGTTAAATCTTGATGTACCGGAAGTTGTTAATTCGGAACCAAATCTCCCATATGTACATTCGAAGGTATTCCAAGAGGTGTTCGACATTCTGATTACATCTCAGAAAGAATTCTACAATGTGGTTAGTTTATTTGGATTCCTTTCGTCGCAGCGTGATGTCCCGATAAAGTCTTAGTCACCTAAGGTGGGGAGGTAGCTCATTAAGGCAAGAAAGTATCTGCAATCAAGGAAAGATTCCACATTTTCCGTATTTGCATTCACAGGAAACTGCGGTTCTGTTGCCGGACAAGAGTGTAAATCCAGTCGCTACCGTGTCAGTATCCATCACCTAATCACTTAACTACACCGTCTGACTAAAAAGTCAGGCACCCAGAAGACACTTGCTCGGATATCAGTGTAATTTCGTAAATGCGCACACCATTTTATGTATGAAAATAATTGTATTCTAATGTTCCAAAAAAAGCAAAAAACCTAAATTTTGCAAGGTTGCGTTTATTTTGCCACAAATCGGTAAAATCATAGGGCAGTAAAGTAGAAACAATGTAAAGAATACAGAACATAAACAGCTGCTACATTGATAAGGGTAGACAAAAATGTTATTAGTTTTTTCTTACACACTTTCCGACAACTGGTTAATGGGTTCATTATGAGGTGTGACCACCTCTGGCTCCAATACAGGTCTGACAAAGTTGTGGCATGCAGTGAATGATATCATCAATTTCATGTTGTGGCAATACGCCCCTTCTTACAGCAGAGCTGCTTCCAAGTATTGGTGATTGGTGGTTGCTGACGTGATGCAAGCCGTCTCCCTCGTGCATCCCAGACGTGCTCTATGGGATTCAAATCGGGAGAACGAGCAGCCCACGCTATGTGTACAACATCATCTGTTTCCAAGGAAACATCAACTACGCGCGTGCTCTAAGAGGTCGAGCATTATCATCCAGCAACACGCAGTCTGGGGCCACAGCACCTCGCAACAACCGCACATGAGTTCCCAGGATTTCGTCACGATACCTGATATCAGTTAAATCTTGCCGATTCACCCACACAATTTCACGAAGAGATGTTCAAGTGGTCAACATGATCCCTTCCCTACACGACTGGGTATCATATTCGATATGGGTCTCTTTCCACAATGCGAATCCATCGAGAATAAATGTCCACACCAAATAAGGACTCATCTGTGAGAAGAACATTGGCCCACTGTTCGACCGTCCAGGTGTCATGTTGATGGCTCCACTCTAGACGTTACCTTCAGTGAAGACACGCCAGAGATAAACAGACAGCAGGTCTCCTACAATAAAGACCACTCTGCCGAAACCTTCTTTACACCGTTTGCCTCTCCACAACACGTCCATTAGACGCTACGAAGTCAGAAGCCAGTTTCAGTTCAGTACTAAGGTGGTACCGCCGTGCCATTACAGCCAAATAGCTGTTCACTCTTTCTGATGCTACACATGGTCGGCCCCGCCCTTGTCCTCGGGATATAGTTTCGCTGTCTATAAACTGACACCATATCCGAAAAAAAGACCAGAACGATTCACATTAAGCCATCGGGTCACATCAGTTTGTGACTGTCCTGCTGCTATTCTTCCCAAGGCCCTCCACCGCAGACAGCGTGGTAGGGGTTTTCTCTGTGTAATGCTGCACCGTCTGCGTCCATGTACACGGCGACTGTGGGTGTGGGACTACCAGGCAAACATTATCCCGTTTGATAGATGCCTTGATGTCATCGTTGGCGCGGTTTTCCTTTGACCTTAATGTCATCTTCCTGTGACTTCTCCTCCTTTTTGGGTGCTAAATATTAGTTCATTAAGTGGTGGTGGTGGTGGTTAGTATATAACGTCCCGTCGACAACGAGGTCATTAGTGACGGAGCGGAAGTTCGGGTTAGGGAAGGATTGGGAAGGAAATCGGCCGTGCCCTTTCAAAGGAACCATCCCGGCATTGGCCTGAAACGATTTAGGGAAATCACGGAAAACCTAAATCAGGATGGCCGGAGACGGGATTGAACTGTCGTCCTCCCGAATGCGAGTCCAGTGTGCTAACCACTGCGCCACGTCGCACGGTGTTAGTTCATTAAGTTGGCAGGTGACGATGTCTTCGATCTCCAGGGTCGTGTTCAGTTTATTTTTATTTAAAGCTTGGAGGATAATTCACAAACTCCATTAAAAGCTCTTGAAACAGTAATAGTGAACGTAACGTAGCTTGACATCGTCGTAAATTGTTTATTCACAAGCCCTGTCACAAAGCAAGCTCAGTCTAATTCGATGAAAAATCACTATTAATTTTTAATTATAATTAATTTCAAGCACTCAGACCTGAAAATAGATGTCTTGACGCCTTATATTCATCGTAATTAAGTTTTCATGTCAGATTACACGCACAAAATCAGAAAGATTGTTGCAATGATGACGGTGAAATTCTTTAAATGAATGACAGTCAGACGATCGGTCCGTGCTGAGATCGGAAGTTAGCTCCCTCATAAAAATTTTTTGACTGCTGTATAACTGAGACTGACTTCTAAATTATAGTAAGTGCGGTCTATTATTTTTAAACCAATCAGCTTCAGATATAAAATCGTATCACTTGAATAACTGCACGTATTAAAATCCATAAAAAACGTAACTGAACCAGAGATTACTTTTGCTTCTGTTTTATTCGTAACTCGTACGAAACGAAACGTTTTCAAATTACACTTTTCAACAACATGAATGCAACTGACATTCTAACTAAGAGAGAGCTAACAGCGCAGAAGATACCACTACGGTCTAATATATGTACTTATACTACCAAAAACAAAACACGGAACAACGAAACACGTGCTTGTTATTCTTAAGCCTTTAGCTTCCTTGATAAATCCAAATTATTTTATTATATTAATAAACTTATAAATTTCAAACAAAAATGGACAATAATTCATATAAATAACTCAAATTAAATAAAAACAAATATCTCAATTACTATACTACCAAAGATTGGCTTTATTCCATGGAGAACACGATCATACTGACATCTGTTGACAGTTTGTTTGATTATGTCGTGAATTAGAGACAGGACGAGGAGGTAGTGGTCTGCTTTAATTTTGGATACCAGTGTAGTTACAATTGTCTGTGACAGGTTGTATGGCCACCAGAGTGCTGTAATGTTGTTCGTGTTTGGTGTTGTTACAAGGCCTGGTAGGGTATACAAACAGCGTGAACAGTGTTGAGTGAGAACTGTGAAGAACATCGGAAGTGCCACGTACTTGTATGAGACAGCGCTATCAGCACCTGACAGAGATTGAAAGGGGCATCATTGTGGGTCTCCACTTGCCTTGCTGGTTGAATAGTGTAATATCAAGATTTGTGGGGTGTACCAATATGACAGTGGCACGATGCTGGACTGCATGAAAACATGAGGTCAAGCACGTGTCATCAAGATACCGGTCCAGAATGAGATTTTAACTCAGCAGCGGAGTGTGCGCTCACATGAAACTTTCTGGGAGATTAAAATTGTGTGCCGGACCGAGACTCGAACTCGGGACCTTTGCCTTTCGTGTGCAAGTGCTTTACCATCTGAGCTACGGAAGCATGACTCACGCCCCGTTCTCACAGCTTTACTTCGGCCAGTACCTCGTCTCTTACCTTCCAGACTTTACAGAAGCTCTTCTGCGAACCTTGCAGAAATAGAAAACTTGCCTTCGAATGGCAAAGGTCGCGAGTTCGAGTCTCGGACCGACACACAGTTTAAATATGCCAGAAAGTTTCAAGATAGCGGTCGACCACGTCTAACAACGAGGGTGGATCGCCGCATTGTGAAGAAAGCATATGGTAACCACTTCACGTCAGCGCGTGCCATCGATAACAAGTAATGGACTCCCTGCAACGTTGTGGGTCATCACCCACTGTTGGCCGATGACTCCAAGCAACCGGACTAGGGAGTTAGCGCCCCATGGATAGGCTGCCCTTAACACCACAACTGCTAAGTTTTGAGTGGTGCCGCGAACGGCAACCATGGACTGCTGATGAATAGCATTGCGCTGTGTTCCCAGTGAGGAGTGACAGTTCTGCACTGCCCCAGATACCCATAGCCGGCGAGGAAGACGGACTCTTGTGGGGTCCCATTTTCCCAGTGTTTTGGAGAGGAGCAGCTGTGCTACTCCAGGCATCACCATGGTGGGAACCATCGTGTATACTTCAGGTCACAGGTAGTGATTGGATTGGGTTGTTTGGGAAGGAGACCGACAGCGAGGTCATCGGACTCATCGGTTTAGGGAAGGACGGGAAAGGAAGTCGGCCGTGCCCTTTGAAAGGAACTGTCCCGGCATTTGCCGGGAGCAATTTAGGGAAATCACGGAAAACCTAAATCAGGATGGCCGGATGCGGGATTGAAGCGTCGTCCTCCCGAGTGCGAGTCCAGTGTCTAACCACTGCGCCACCTCGCTCGGTACAGGTGGTGGTGATTGAGAGAACCTTGACAACTCAAAGGTATGTCACAGACGTCCAGCGGTCTATTGTGTTACCTCTCATGGGACAGTATCGTGGTGCCATTTTTCAATGGGACAATGCGCATCCACAAATGGCAGATGTCCTTAATAACTGCCTGAATAATCTTGAGGTCCTTCCGTGGCGTGCTAGGACAGCAGATATGTTTTCGATAGGACATGTACTAGACCAGCTAGGGCGTCAACGTCGTCTCAGTTGCAGTACTGCGGTTATCAAGGATCATTTGCTACACTAGTGGGCCAGCATCGCTCAGGAGAGGATACAACGGCTTTATGAAATACTTCCCAACCGGATCAGCATATGCATCGTGGCCAGACGAGTTGCAACATCACAGTCATACGAGGGCTTAAAGTGTCAAGTTCTTTGCAAATTTAAGTCAATTTTGAAATCGCTGAAATGGCATCAAATAATCTTTCTACCTAAGAAGATTCATTTTGTTTGCTAATACTCAATTGGGTGACTTATGGGTTTGACCTGATAGTGTATCACCTTTGAGACAAGATAATTTAATGTTTTTTATTCAGCCAGTGTACTCAACATTGCTTAACTAATTTATAAACACGTAAGAAATTCTTACGGTAGCAAATAAATTACAAAATTGGATAGGTATTTTGTGTGTTACAGCACTTCCGCTTCACTCGTTACATTGCCTGACATGTTTTAGGAATATCCCATTATCGTAAATTAGCAGGAAATATACGCTTCAGATGTTGATGATATATAGATGTACGAAAAGATCCTATAATTTACTGTTACAAACATCGTCCGAGACTACAGTCACTTAAACAAACGGCATAGTTTAAATATATTCCTTTTTATCAGCCATGCGTGTAATGTCCCGTTTATGTCAGCGGCGATAAAGTTATGTACAGAAAGAACTGGAATAACGTCCACATCTTGTTTGTATGAAGTGCTACGCAGGTCATCCGTGTCTTAAAAGGGAACTTCGAAATAAGTGCACGTGGTAATCCCACACGTGTTCAATTGCTAATAAATGAAACAAAGAAATAGCTGAAGCGCTGAGTTACATTCGCAAAACGAAGCTGTGTAAAGTCAGACGACGTAACTGGGTACTTTTCTCTATTTATATCTCTGAACTCTTTGTAGAAGTGACAAAACAGGCGTGTTGAACTATTGTTTAAAAGACCATGTCTGAAAAGTGGGTTACCGGCTGTCTCATTCTACCTTATTCAGAAACTTCAAAATTTTTCCAAAAGTTCTGGCATGTGAACAAGTTCGCTCTCTTTCAACATGCACTAACCCCTCACTCTCAATAGTTGCCCTAAGTGCAACTCGCTCACACCCACTACTCCATCGCTTTAAGTCGCTCATACGCATCCACTTCCAACTGCCCAGTTTCACTCACCCGTTCATTCCAACTCATCATTATTATTTCTTTCCGTCTCTCCAATTTCACTGACTCACGTCTCACAGCCACAATCCCCTTCGTTCTGTCTCTCTCTTACTGCTACTATCTCATTCATTCCTTCGGACTGCTGCTATCTCTTGACCCTCTCACTATCCCTGTTTTCCTCGTTGTCATTGTCACAGAGTCTCCCTCTCGTTTCCACTGGCTCCCAGCCTACCTTCCTCTTCTCTTCATCCACCCCCCCCCCCTCTCCCCTCCCCGCCTGGCACAGTCCCATTCGTTCCTTTCCTAGCATTGTTCTACCGCTGTCAACTATGTTCCACTGCCACTGTGTCTCTCTCTTTCTCTCACACTGCCATCGACTCCTTCGTTGTTTCTGTACCACAGCCACTGTCTACAATCTTTCAGTATTTAATATTTTCCGTCTCTTTCCTACTGCCACTGTTTGCTTCTCTCTCAGCATACAAAAGTGCGCATTATTCGCATGCCAAAATTTCTTGAAGGCTCTGAGAAAGATAGAATGAGGCAATTTGCATCCTCCATTCCAGTCTATCTTTTAAATAGAAACATGTTCGACTTTTTCATGGTCTTATAGAAGAATTATTTATCTGGTTCTTTTCTTTACCTTGCTACAGCAGGGCATGTCACTCCTATGAAAAGAACTGTGTGGGTTAGTAAAAAATTTAATGGTTTACTTATGTGAAACTGAAATAGCGCAAAACTAATTTTAAACCTCATCCCGGATTCTACGCGAACAAAAGTTTTCCAAGTGCTTCAGTACTGCGATATGTAGTTCCCAGAACGCTTGTGACGGTAATTGAGGCAATTTACGACATATTTCTCGGGGATACGTCACTTTATAAACTACGTTTCCGACTGACACTGGATTTTACGTGCCTATTTCACGTGTACAAGTAGGTTACCTTTGAATCTCTGTAAGTCCTAAACGGAAATTTCTCAAGGCCGTTCCTGATCAGAATGGCGAGATAAGGATCTTAGGAATATATCGTAAAAATTACAGCTATTTGCTGTGCATAGCCGTCTTGGAAACTGCGGCTCGGGTTTGATACCCAAAAACCTTGTTTCTGTTTTTCGGAAGCTATTCCGACGGCAAAGTCCATGGTTCATCGGGGGAGGAGGGGTGGGGTGGGGGGAGAAGGGTGTTTTTCGATAGCAGATAAATATTTCATTTTGAAAATGGAAAGATGGCATTTCTACATAAATGTCTACAGAATATACTGGTAAAATTTCAGCTATTTGAGACGTTAGATATCCGCTTCTGATGACGAATAACGGTGAAAACACTTTTTTAGGATAATCTCAGGAACCACCAACGAACTAAAGGGTGCCTCCATAAGCCCCTTAAGGCGTACCATAGACCACATCTAATACAAAAAGAACCAATCGATTTGACCCTTCTGCCTGAATTGGAGGAAGTGTGTACTATTCAAACTTTGACACTCTACTGCAGGATAGTTACAAAAAGGAATAAAACCTGGATTTAAAGTCTCGTCGAGGTCGACGTTTTTGGAGACAGAGCACAACATAGGATTTTGTCAAGGATGGGAAACGAAATCGGCTGGGACCTTTCAAAGGAACAATCCCGCCATTTGCCTGGAGCGATTTATAGAAATGAAGGAAGACCTAAATCTGTATGGTCGGACGTGGGTTTTAACCGTCGTCCTCCCGATTGGGAGTCCAGTGAGCTAACTGCTGCGCCACCCCCTCGGTCAAGATAGTTACGGTAAAACGATCCTTTTCTTGGGTAGACAAATGGTCCCTAGCCCAAAAACTGTTCAAAACAGTTGACACTACCTTCCTATCACCAATAGAACTCGAAGTATAAACTCTGGAAAAATCCCGTTTTTATGCGAGGCGTTTTGGAATTCGTAGCGCTTTCTGCAGCATGCGTACCGATTACCGAAACGCCAGACAATTTTTTTCCCTTTATTGTTATTTTGACACCTTATACAAAGGTAGGCCAGCAGCGGCAATATTACGCCGCTCTTCAGCCAAAGAAAATACATTTATGACAAGTTGTGACATCGAAAAACGAAACAACAAGGTGGATGACAACAGTAGACACACAAACTCAAAATACATGATTCGTTTACAGGTGTAATGTCCAAAGAAATACGTGCAGCACTTGGACACTAACAGAGAAGAGAGAAATGGGACATGTAAACGAAGGAGCACAAAGGACGAAACACGGAATCACTAACACGATGGCGCACACAAAACACTGGCGACGATCTCTGGCTCACGAAAACTCACTTTACGTGTATGATTCTGGGGACCTGCCAAAAGGTGAAGGTGGGGGAGGACGAAGAGGGAGGGTGTAGATGCCAGTGGCAGAAGAGCTGGGAATGGGAGGGAAGAAGGTAGGAGGAGGTAGGGGAAGCCCATGGTGAGGAGGGGGGATGAAGGAAGGAGGGAGAGAAGGGAGAGAGGGTGCCCTTGGGAAAAAACACAGGGTGTGGAAGTGGAGGATCAAAGTTGGTAGGAGGGGTAGATGCAGGGGATGAGGACAATCATCAGGGAGGGGGAGTTGGTGGAAGCCACCTTGGGCAAGGGTATGGGGAGTGGAGAGTTGGAGAGCAGGTGGGATGTGGGAATGCATTCGCAGCAGTGCATGGGGGCGGGAGAGGATGGGGGGGACAAGTGGGTGAGGAGGATCAAGTTTGCCGGAGGTGTAGAGGATCCGTATCCATTCGAGGAAAAGGAGGAGGTGCGGGATGATGTCACAAAGGTTCCGCATGGGGGGTGGGAGGCGGATGCAATAGGAGAGGCGGAGCGCATGGCGTTCTATGATTTCAAGGGATTTGTAAAAGATAGGTGGGGTGGAGATCCAGACGAGATGAGCGTAGCAGAGGATAGGGCGGATGAGAGATTTATAGGTGTGGAGGATGGTGGAGGGGTCCAGACGTCAAGTGTGGCCAGAAAGGTGCTTCAGGAGACGGAGTTGAGAGCGTGCCTTGGCTTGGACAGTCCAGAAATGGGGGTCCAGGAGAGGCGACGGTCAAGGTTGACGCCAATATATTTGAGGGTGGGAGTGAGGGTGATATGTCGGCCATAAACGGTGATATAGAAGTCGAGGAGACGGAAGGAAGGGGTGGTTTTGCCTACAATGATCGTCTGGGCCTTGGAAGGATTGACCTTGAGCTACCACTGGTTACAACAAGCGATGCCAGACAAATAGTCTGCCCACAAACACTTCTTGCTACTCATACGAAGCCCTGTTGGGTCGCTAGTGCAAAGATAAATTCCGCCGCGAGTACAACCGCCGCCCCTCCGGTAGCACAGTGCAGCATCAAATATTCCGCCAAGTCCTCTTGAAACGTCCTCTTAGAAAAATTATACACAACTGTGCTTAAACTGACACACAATAGTTTTTAGTGCAACACAATCTGACTTTCAATAATCCCTACAAGAGAATGGCCCTGACTAACATTAACCTATATGTTTCACAAATCACTTACCTCACAAAAATCTTCGTTACTCGAACTACTGCAATACAGAGAGCGCCACTACTGCCAGCTAACTAAAAGATTCAAACTACGGAAGTCACTAACTACTGATAGGCACAGTTAGCAAATGAAAGATTTTAATAGAGAACAAACAATGTATTTACCTTTATAGTCATTATATATATATATATATATATATATATATATATATATATATATCAGTTCATGACATCCATTCTTATAAATTTCAAAACTCTGCCATCTCTTTCCCCACGTCCACCACTGCTGGCGGCTCACCTCCAACTGCACAACGCTATGCGTTGTTAGCATCCAGCTGCCGCTGCCCGACACTACAATGGCAGACAACAATGCAAACTAGCCACAGACTGTGCACAGCACAGCCAGTGATTTTTCATACAGAGCGCTATGTGGCGTTAACAATAAGAAAACCTAAACAGCCTACTTACATAGCCCCCATGCTCCCCACAAAAAATTTTTACAAATTGTTTTGGGCAGTGGCCAATAATGATTTGATAAAATTTTTCATAATTACTATAACAAAGATATCAAATGAACACACTTATTGATACAATGTTGGTCAGAAGCTAAAATTTTCTCACAGTCCATAAAGACAGTCCTGATTGTTCATCACAGTAAAATAGCAGTGTTTTTGCTCAATGTCTGAGCAGTAAAAGAAAATGCACATGGAAGTAGTGGATTTCCATGCAGTCTTGAAGAAGTAGTGTTGTCCTTCCAACAGAAAGACAGTGCTGACTCTTGACATGCCGACAGGTAATGGGCCACAACAGAGCAACCCACAGCAGAGTCAGTCGAAGTTTTGAAGAATATTGGTAGGTAGGTCAACATAGAGTAGACCGATTGTAGTCCTGGTAGAGATTACAGTATTGGTGGGCCATTAGAGGTGCAGACCCACTGCAGTCCTTGTAGAAATAATGGTATTGGGGAGTCATCAAAGGTGTAGACCCACTTCAGTCCTTATAGAGATAGCCAGCAGCCATCTGTTTGACTGTGCAGGCGCACAATCACCATTGAAGAGTCTTGCGGATAATATAGCAAGTCTATAACCCACAACTTGTCCACTCACAAAGTTTTTTGGAATTGTCCTTAGAACCAGCAATGCTGTTAACCAGTCCCTTGCTGAATTATCAACACACTTGCAAACACTATCAGTCCCTACTTCTCACATATTGTGCATATACTATGACCAACAGAAATGTGTGCAGTGAAATGTAATTTACAAGTTACTTAATTTGATGAACTGGTGTCAATTACAATTTTATAACATAAGAATACAATAACAAAGGTACAAAATATGTCATTAATGAACATAACAATACAGATAACATTTGTAGTAGTACAGGCTTTACAAAAGAATTGAAATAGCAAATACATCAGTGTTACAAAAATTACAACATAAGTACATACATAAAAGATCAGATTAACTTTTGAAACATCCACTTCACACATGAGCATTAGAACAAAACAGAATAAATAATGTGTAAACATCTTTACATAGTAAATAACATATTATTAATGCAAATTATATTTGAGGATAACTGTATTCACCATCATCATAGTGAATGTAGCTTAGTATGAGAAGAGAAAAATTCTATGAGACAGTACACAAAGACAGGAAGAAAATAAATACACAAGGGTACACAAACGCATAGTGGGATAACACAAAAGGAAAGGATAGGTTTTGTTCTCAGAGTAACATTTGGTACTGCAGTCCAACCCAAAACTTCATTCTGTAGATCTTTCGTCATATCTCAACATTTGTTTCCACCAAAAATATTCTATCCAAGCATGCTTTCTGTATTTTGTTCACGTCCTATTTCAAAAATAGTTTTTATCCATTGTACACTACTTTTTTTTGGCCAAACCATTTTCTTATAGCTTCTCAATGCTTTTCTTTCAATTCGTCATAGTTAGTTTCTTATATAGTCTACCCCCTCTTAAGCTAACTTAAACCTACTGAGCTCAGATACTAAACTAAGGGGCGACGCAATGCAGCAGCACAAAACAAATTTACACAAACAGCAATGACCCAAAAAATGCAGATTTGCAAAGCAAGCAGCAGTAAATGTAATAACTTATATCTAAACATGACAAACCCACAAGCAGAAAAAAATAGTATACTAAAGACAACAATGCAGATAAGGGAAAATTATAATCACATCTTAATGTCTATGTAATTAAAGTGGGACACTACAAAAACTAATTCTAAAAAAAATTACCAAGTACTGGAAAAGAAAATTATATATGCAGTTACTGTCCCTTCTTATTGTTCTTTCCTTTCCAAGTGCTCCTTTTTTGAAGAATGTGAATCATAAAATTATTATTTAACATATCTGTTGACAGAAAGTTTTCACATTAGCAAATGCATTTAATTTTATTTTATAAAACCAATGCTGCAACACAGCTGGAAAACAGATATCAAATGAAACAAGCAACTATGAAAGGCAAAGCATAAAACTATCATTCAATAGTCATGTGACATTTAATAAGTTAGTACAAATTCTCTCAACTCTCGCAGAAAGACGCTTGTCATTGTCAGGTATTCAGATGTAAGAAAATAACTTTCTAAGTAATGAGCGTGTCGTTTTTGCGATGCTTTCTACAAAGGAATGTCAATAGCGAGGATAATGGCCTCTTTATTTTTTTCTCCACCTGTGCCTCTGAAAGGCACACACTAATGGCTTGTTTCCAGGTGGCTGTCGCCCAGCTGGGTGCCCATGACGCATTACGTGCACGTGGTCACTTAACTTTCTTACCGATATATTTACGACACCAGTTTCCGCTACAGTGGCAGTCTCATATAAAAAATTTCACAGGTAAAGAATTTGCGTTACATATCTGTAGAAACAAAATTCTATTAATATAACAGTGTCCAAAAAGTTTTCGTCGGCATTGTAATACATTCAAGCATTTACATACATTTCATAACTCTTAAAGTACGATTCTTGGTTTTCAACCACCATTTTCACAAACCAGAGTCCCTAACCACTACTCATTATTCCTTACCTTATTCGTCGACACTTCTTCAATATTTCATCATAACAGATACGTAGCATAATCAGATAACTCATATAGCATCAGCTTATTGATCATAAACATACCGCAACAGCATAATACACATAGTCATCGTAATAACATCATAACACCTCAGTCAAAGTCTCAAAATCGCCGTAGCTTCCTCCACTAATTTCAAAACCTAAAAAAATTCTCTGCTCATATAAAAAGTGTCATCTACCTCAAACGTACTTTAAAAATCATGATCCCATACCAAATACATCATTCAAAGCTCTCATAATATCACAATGGTTCCGAAAAAATATGAACTTTTCACAAAGTACAGACAAAATACAATTTCATAAGTGTGAAGTTATCCAACGGTGCAATTACGTAAACATCTGTCACTGATGTAGTCAAATAAATGTTTGTCTCTCTCAGTTAAATAACCAGATAGCTGTGTAATTTATATGTTAGAGAAATATGGTACCGATGTGTAAAGTTGTATAAGCAAATACCATATTAGCTAGGGCTCCTTGTGCTTGCCAAACACATGGTACACAAAGTAGGCGTGTACCCCCTTGAGAATTAATGTAATTATATCCTCAGGTGTTACAGATTACAGCAATGGAATGAAATGTATCACGGAAAACCTTTGTATCATTGTACTTCAAATATCCTTAAAAATAAATGTTTTAAGTACAAAATTAATCACTCAAATACGTGTACTGTAGCGCTAAACTGTGCGTCTTGTTGTAAGATAATTGAGTGGAAGTGTCGTAGTTATCGTCCTCTCTAAACAAAGTTCTGCTGAAGTCAATGTACTTACCTCGTAATAAACGAAGTGAATTGCTTTGCGTATAAATATCTTAGTTATTACGCTTATTGCCGTGATGAAGAAAGTACTGTGCTGTAACGTATTGCTGTGCTATGGAAAAGGCTGTCTAATTGTAGCTATACCACAAAAGTTACCACTAAAACATGTTTTACTTTCCAGAATCATTCAGAAAAACTGTGCAGATATAAAACAGATACACCACAAAAGCACAATGTAAATTGTGTCACACATTAGTAGCGTCGTGATATAATCGTGTAGCTATCAAAGAAACCAAATGCTAAGTCATCTTTAATCTCACAGAAAGTACTTCACATAAAGAATGTCTTTTCAAGTAAACCCGCATGTTGCATTAAAATCTCAATAACAGTATATGTTCTAAGTATGTAAGTCTTATAGTCGTTACGTAATCGTGCAACTAACAAGCAAGAATGTGTCGTCTGTTCACTATAACAATGCATTCGTAATTTCTGTTTAAATAAGTTCTCTTGGTTCTTGACTGGATAGTTAACTTTAAAACATTGTTGCATGTTAACAGATTCTGACAAAGCATACTACTAATGTAAAGTGAAAAATGTTATAGCAAAGACTAAGGTCAATAGCAGATTATCTTTCAATGAACGGTTTTACATGTGAACTGTGGTGTAAACCTTTCCTCTTCCTACTATGCAGAGCTCCAGCTTCAACAGAATTATCATGTGGTATATGGTACATCGGTAAAGAATGTTCAAATTTTTCTCAAGGTTTGCGTCTATGTTATTTTTCCCAAGCCCAGCCGGCGCACGTGGCTGCCTGCCGGTGCGAGTCATTGTCTGTTTCTTTGTTGGCGCGCGTCGTTATTAGGATTAGGAGACCTAACTTCTACAAATTCACCTTGACGAGAAGGCCCTGCCCTGTTCTGATGAAATTCCGGTCTGTCGTTATGATCATATGGTCTGTCGTCATGTCGGTAGTTCCTGTAGTTTCTTTCTTGTCGGTTAAGTGGTGGAGAATTTCTCCCTGAATTATCACTGCACGGTGGACCCTTGCGTCTGAAATTGTTCTGTCTCCTGTGATAATAATAGATCTGATTGCCATATTGTCTGTTTCTATGATTGTCTGTGTCGTATTCATTACTACGGAAATGCGATCTTTCCCTGTAACTATTACTCTGCCAGTGGTTGTCATATGGGTGGTGTCTGTTTTGGTCACGATTTGTGTTGTGAGAATAGCCTTGTCGTGTCCAGTTATTATTTCTTTCATCGCGGAAATGCGATGGATGTGACCTGTAATTGTTGTGTCCCTGTATTCGCGTTCCGCGATTGTCAGTGTCAATTTCCAGTTCTTGTAAGAGTCGCTGAAACGCTTCAGTGTCGTCTTTGCAACGTCCTACCAAAATAATATTCCTTAAATGTTCCGGCAATTTCATTAAGCAAATGCAGATGAGTTCTGATGGGCTGTAAGGGTTTGACAGGTACTGATTCTTGTGCAACATGTTTTCAAAATATTTCACAAGACTGGAAAATTCAGATTGTTCGAAATGTTTCGTCATTATGATGCCATGTTTTACTCGGTCTTGTATAGCTTGAGACCAATATGCTGAGAGGGAGGCATGATAAATTTCTCCTTCACTGTGGCAATCGTGAAATGACCGATCGCATTCTTACAGCTGCTTCATCCTCCGAGTAGCCACACATAAATTCTAATCTGTGTTCTAATGACCATTTGGGAGGAAAACAATGAGAGAATTGAGGAAGCCACGCTTGTGGATGAATATCGTTACCAGAATTCTTAAATGTTTTGAATTTACGTGTAGTAATGAACAGCTTATAGTCAAAATCATCATGTCGGCGAGTCGCATGTCGGTCATTGTTACATCGTTTTGGCGGTTCCATCTCATAATTCAGTGTACCTTGCCAATTTCTTTCACGATTTCCGAAATGCCCTGTGTTATTATTTTGTGGTTGTTCTGTATTGCTATGTCCCTCTTCCCATACTGGGGCGCGAGTGTCCTCTGAAATATGTAATTCTTGTATTACTTGAGCCAACTGATCTTGTACTTCCCGCATTTCTCTTTTGCACTGTGTGTTGATTTGATTTTGATTCTGTTTGAATTTTCTAATTTGTTCATACTCTTCAGTGTCAGTGAAGGCTACAGGTTTTGTGTCATTCAGATCATCATCTACCTTTGTAGATAAGTTAGTGAACTGATCTGAAAGTTCGGCTACTTTATCTGATAGTGAAATTATTTTCTCTGTGTGTCTTTCTGAACCAATTTTTAGAGTATCTACTGTGTCCTTTAAGTTCGTTTGAGTTTTTGCAAGTTGCGTAACCGAATCGGTAGATGCAACTGAGTCAATTTTAGCTTGCAAGGTCTCATGATTTTCATGAACAATGGTTTGCAGTTCTTTTATGGCAGCTTCGTGATTCTGTAATGCATTTTCATGCCGCGAAAAAATAGGTTGGAAATGCTCACAAATTTGTGTTTTTATGTCATTACAGACTTTTTGACATTTTGATTCGATGTTATGTAACTGATTAGTTAAATGTTCACGTGTTTGTTCAAGTGTGGTTTCTAACTTTTGAAGCTTTTGTTCCATTGTGTCTAACGTTTGAAGCTTTTGCTGTGTTTGTCTCTGATTTTGTTCCACTGTGTCTAACTTTTGAGGATTTTGTCCCATTGTGTCTAACTGTTGCTGTGTTTGTCTCTGATTTTGTTTCATTTGCTGCATTAATTGGAATAATAATGTATTAGTGTCTGGAATCTGTTCCTCTATGCTTTTCGGCAGTGCATTTGCACCGGCAACATTCACATTTTGACAAGCAGGAAATGTGTCTTGACTTATTTGAGAAAACGGTGAGGACGCAAAACCTGAATGTACAGTATTTCCTAGATTGTGTCCTGTCGTTTCGGATTCCTGACGCGAGCTGTTGCCGACCGATCGATCGATAATACTTCCCTGTTCACTACCTGATTCGCTGTCTACACCATTATTTGACGCCCGCTCCATTTCCCTATGCACTATTACCAAATTACTACTTTGAACATTAGTTAATTCATTACATGGTGGCGCTAACATACTGCTTTCGTCTTCACTGTCATTTCTCAGTTTACTTTGAAGCCTAGTATTACGTTTTTCACACGCCATTTTTGTCACAAGATTTCACACGACAACACAGAAAAACACAATTTGAAGAGCAAAAATAAGAGAACACATTAACATAGCACTGAAAATAATATCTAGTTAATTTGCAAGCACAGCTGCGAAATACTTGGTGCAAATCTACATGCATGCCACAACTGTTTTACTGTACAACAATGAAAGACTACAACTACAAAGGAGATTCTCTCTACAATTACGCGCTAGCAATAAACAAAGTCTACACTTACTACAAAAACTAAAAGAAGAAAATCAGAAGATTCCAGTGAGGTATCCTCGGCAAAGGGTCAACATATGAAACGTCCCCTTAGAACAATTATACACGACTGTGCTTAAACTGACACACAATAGCTTTTAGCGCAACGCAATCTGACTTTCAATAATCCCTACAAGAGAATGGCCCTGCTAACATTAACCTATATGTTTCACAAGTCACTTACCTCACAAAAATCTTCGTTACTCGAACTACTGCAATACAGCGAGCGCCACTACTGCCAGCTAACTAAAAGATTCAAACTACGGAAGTCACTAACTACTGATAGGCACAGTTAGCAAATGAAAGATTGTAATAGAGAACAAAAAATGTATTTACCTTTATAGTCGTAATATATATATATATCAGTTCATGACATCCATTCTTATAAATTTCAAAACTCCGCCATCTCTCTCCCCACGTCCACCACTGATGGCGGCTCACCTCCAACTGCGCAACGCTACGCGCTGTTAGCATCCAGCTGCCGCTGCCCGACACTACAATGGCAGACAACAATGCAAACTAGCCACAGACTGCGCACAGCACAGCCAGTGATTTTTCATACAGAGCGCTATGTGGCGTTACCAATAAGAGAACCTAAACAGCCTTCTTACACTCTTATCCGCTGCTAAAGTCTTCACTGACAAACTGATCCGTATACTCTTACGGCGTAACAACAAGCGCCCGCGCGTTGATCAACAACGGAAGTGCAGAGAGGGCTGTGAGACTGCGCTAGCCAATACCACGCTAACTAGGACCGCACCACGACTGCAGCGGCACCTATACGAAGAGAATATAAGCGCCTCGTCGCCTGGACGCGGCCGCAGTGGAAGACGAGCCGTCGTACTAACACTACAGCAGGGTGACCTACGAACTGAATTGTTTTGCTTGCATTGAAATTGAGTATACCGAAGGACACTGGTTAATTGCATGTCGCCATTTGGTTGCGACACACCTTTGTGAATACGCAAAGTTACGTCTACATCTGTTTGATTACTCTGCCATTCACAATTAAGCGCCTGGCAGAGGGTTCAATGAACCACCTTCTAGCTGTCTACCTTTCCACTCTCGAACGGCGCGCTGGAAAAACGATCACTTAAAATTTTCTGTGCGAGTCCTGATTTCTCTTATTTTAGCGCGATGATCATTTTTCCCTATGTATGTGGGTACCAACAGAATGTTCTCGCAATCGGAGGAGAAAACTGGTGATTGAAATTTCATGAGAATATCCCGTCGCAACGAAAAACGCCTTTGTTTTAATGACAGCCACTCCATATCACGGATCATGTCTGTGCCACCTTCTCCCCTATTTCGCGATAGTACAAAACGAGCCGTCTTCTTTGAACTTTTTCAATATCGTCCGTTAGTCCCACTTGATACGGACCTCACATCGCACAGCAATACTCCAGAATAGGGCGGACAAGTGTAGTGTAAGCAGTCTCTCTAGTAGATCTGTTGCACCTTCTATGTGTTCTGCCAATGAATCGCAGTCTTTAGTTTGCTCTACCCACAACATCATCTAGGTGGTCGTTAGAGTTTAGGTTATTTGTAATTTTAATCCCTAAGTATTTAGATGAATTTACAGCTTTCAGATTTGT
Source organism: Schistocerca gregaria (assembly GCF_023897955.1). Classification (NCBI taxonomy): domain Eukaryota; kingdom Metazoa; phylum Arthropoda; class Insecta; order Orthoptera; family Acrididae; genus Schistocerca; species Schistocerca gregaria. The sequence goes on from NC_064925.1 coordinate 457,845,336, forward strand.
GTGACTTATCGAGTAATCGGAATTTAGCCAATTTCTGTTAGTACTCATGTAAATAACTTCACACTTTTCTTTATTGAGGGACAATTGCCACATTCCGCACCACACAGATATAGTATCTAAATCATTTTACAGCTGCTCATCTTATGACTTACAAGACGGTAAATGACAGGATCATCTGCAAATAATCTAAGGGGGCTACTCACATTGGGCACTAAATACACTCCTGGAAATGGAAAAAAGAACACATTGACACCGGTGTGTCAGGCCTACCATACTTGCTCCGGACACTGCGAGAGGGCTGTACCAGCAATGATCACACGCACGGCACAGCGGACACACCAGGAACCGCGGTGTTGGCCGTCGAATGGCGCTAGCTGCGCAGCACTTGTGAACCGTTGCCGTCAGTGTCAGCCAGTTTGGCGTGGCATATGGAGCTCCATAGCAGTCTTTAACACTGGTAGCATGCCGCAACAGCGTGGACGTGAACCGTATGTGCAGTTGACGGACTTTGAGCGAGGGCGTATAGTGGGCATGCGGGAGGCCGGGTGGACGTACCGCCGAATTGCTCAACACGTGGGGCGTGAGGTCTCCACAGTACATCGATGTTGTCGCCAGTGGTCGGCGGAAGGTGCACGTGCCCGTCGACCTGGGACCGGACCGCAGCGACGCACGGATGCACGCCAAGACCGTAGGATCCTACGCAGTGCCGTAGGGGACCGCACCGCCACTTCCCAGCAAATTAGGGACACTGTTGCTCCTGGGGTATCGGCGAGGACCATTCGCAACCGTCTCCATGAAGCTGGGCTACGGTCCCGCACACCGTTAGGCCGTCTTCCGCTCACGCCGCAACATCGTGCAGCCCGCCTCCAGCGGTGTCGCGACTGGCGTGAATGGAGGGACGAATGGAGACGTGTCGTCTTCAGCGATGAGAGTCGCTTCTGCCTTGGTGCCAATGATGGTCGTATGCGTGTTTGGCGCCGTGCAGGTGAGCGCCACAATCAGGACTGCATACGACCAAGGCGCACAGGGCCAACACCCGGCATCATGGTGTGGGGAGCGATCTCCTACACTGGCCGTACACCTCTGGTGATCGTCGAAGGGACACTGAATAGTGCACGGTACATCCAAACCTTCATCGAACCCATCGTTCTACCATTCCTAGACCGGCAAGGGAACTTGCTGTTCCAACAGGACCAGGACAATGCACGTCCGCATGTATCCCGTGCCACCCAACGTGCTCTAGAAGGTGTAAGTCAACTACCCTGGCCAGCAAGATCTCTGGATCTGTCCCCCATTGAGCATGTTTGCGACTGGATGAAGCGTCGTCTCACGCGGTCTGCACGTCCAGCACGAACGCTGGTCCAACTGATGCGCCAGGTGGAAATGGCATGGCAAGCCGTTCCACAGGACTACATCCAGCATCTCTACGATCGTCTCCATGGGAGAAAAGCAGCCTGCATTGCTGCGAAAAGTGGATATACACTGTACTAGTGCCGACATTGTGCATGCTCTGTTGCCTGTGTCTATGTGCCTGTGGTTCTGTCAGTGTGATCATGTGATGTATCTGACCCCAGGAATGTGTCAATAAAGTTTCCCCTTCCTGGGACAATGAATTCACGGTGTTCTTATTTCAATTTCCAGGAGTGTATATTTATGACAGTATCTTTCTCAGTCAGTTACCAACACAGCTGTATCCGATGTGTCTGCTCCATGTCTCTCATCCTTATATGGTAGTTCTTTTATTACCTCTTTACTTTTATACACGTCCTACCGTTGTGTCTCATTTTTCTGGTGAAGGTTTTCCATACATGCTTACAGTTGGTCTTCTTTCACCACCCATTTCATAATTTAATCTTCAGCTTCCTCCTACTGTATCCCACTTGGACCCATGGCATGGGAAGTTTTCGCGCTGTCAACGTAGCACTTCCTTGCAGACGTAATAACAGATTGCGACGCTCCGCACCGTATTGTGGTGGCTGGATGTTAGCTGTGTTTCACTGGGGAACGTACGACGACAAAACATATGATACTGAAACCATTCGTCTCTGAAATAAATATTGTATAATGAAGAGTGAACTGTCCCATAACTGATGAAGCATTTTCCGTATTCTACTACAAGCAAATACGTACTAGAAAATCTGCATCAAAGTAAAAAAAGGTCACGTATCATGTAGTCCATTTGATAGCTTCTTTTGTTTCCCAGAATTTTCCGGTTACGCTTTGTGTTAACTAAAGCCATTCAAAGCCCGTCACAGAACTTCAGAAGAGCTTTTCTTCCGTTATTTTAACCTGCATCCTACATTTTTCAGAATATCATGTTTCACTACTGACGAATGCCAGTTTAAGGCGGCTATTATTTTTTTTCTTTGCCTCTTCTCACATCATGTCGATTTTTCAGCTTCTTCAAATTCTATTCCAATGTCCTACCTTTGGTATATTACCGTGTAAACCTGATCCTTGTGAAAGGTATCGCTTTCGTTTTTAGTCCATAAAGGAATAATTTTACCAGAGAAGTAGTTGTGGTACCCGGCTTCCCTCAGTGAGTTAGTAATCGAGTTATTCCATTCACGCAACAAAATCCTGGTGTTTTTCTACTGAATTTTTTCGTGTTGGAAAGTTCGCAGATTTTATACATGTTTTTCCCGTTACGAAGTGTTTGTGTTTGTTTTATTTTTTCGTCGGGTCGTAGTGGAATGCTTCGCTTGTTAGGTTGTACTGTTTACTTGTCCTCGTCCACGCTTCTCGTAGGCTGATATTTTCATGGCTGGCTTGAGTTCGCAGTGTTTTATTATAAGATTGAGTCGCAATTCTTGTTTCTTCGATCCGATCATTTCGTTGATCTTCGGTTTCTCTGCTTTTCACAGTGCTCATTCTCGTTCGTTGAGAACTTCAACGTGTTTCGCGCGCTTCCTCTGTTATGTTTTGTCGCTGTCCTTTTTGTTTTAGACGTTTTGCCGCAGAAATAGCAAGATTTGCTACTCTTTCACGCTTGGTTTTTATCTAAAATATAAACCAAATCAACTTTTTACTGTCAAATACACTAAGGATGTATAACATTTCCCACACGTTATTTTCGATTTGTATTCAGGCATTGTATTACTTTGACTACTCACACTTCACTGTTTGTTTTTATTCATTCATTGTACTTCTTTTTCGGTTCGTCCCTTCGTCACTGATAAGAAACTGACGTTTAATCCACGATGAATCTTATTTTATACACCCCTATCAATGGGCGAATTCCAGAACATACCAAAAAGGCCTCGAATGGTCAACAATGTCCCAGAATATTCGATTGTTCTGAAATGCTCCACAATGATCTGGTTTGTTCTGGTATGTTCCAGAACATTCTGGAATCTTCTCAAATGTTGCAGATTATTCCTGAACATTCCGGAACATCCTGGATCATTGTAGGATATTTCGGAACATTCTGGAATATAGCAGAATGCTCTTGAATACTCTCGGAAGTATGTTGGCGAATACTCTTGAATGCTCTGGAATTGTCTAGAAATTTATAGAGGTGGAAACTTCCCAGCCCTTACACCTTCAAAAGCACGACATTCAGGTAAAACCAGAATCTTCTTCATGGGTGGGGGATTGAGGGCCACCACACCATATAACTCCCTTAATCGTTACGGGACTCGTTACCGAGATTTAACAAGACTCGCATTGAACACTCACTCACTTTTATAATATATAATACTGATTACTCAAAGTAATTCATTTGGTTGGTCACATGAATTTTTTTAATCAAACCAATACTTTCACAATCTTTCACGTTCGTATCAATATCCTTACATTTATAATTACTTTCCAGTCTGCCTGTTCATTACCCACCTTTCTCTCCAGATACTCTACTGTTTCCATAACTTCCTATATTCTCGTAACTGTACTGCCCACCAGGGTCGTTACTGACAAAAAATGGTTCAAATGGCTCTGAGCAGTATGGGACAACTGCTGTGGTCATCAGTCCCCTAGAACTTAGAACTACTTAAACCTAACTAACCTAAGGACATCACACACATCCATGCCCGAGGCAGGATTCGAACCTGCGACCGTAGCAGTCGCACGGTTCCGGACTGCGCGCCTAGAACCGCGAGACCACTGCGGCCGGCGATACGTTTATCATCGGCAGAAATATTCTTGAACTAAATTCTTCATCCAACTCATCCCAACTTTAGGAATGTTGTCTACAAACGCAGGAGCCAAGCACAAAAATCTGCCCAACGCTGACGGAATACAAAATTTCACCAGCACAGCTTCCTATCCAGTTACTTTTGAGATGTCTATGAAAACAACGTCAGTATCATCACGTAACTCTGGTGACGTTAAATGATGAATGTTTTCTTAGGTAAAAATTAAAAGCACTGTTCGTTTAGGTTGGGCACCTTTTCGGGCCGTCTATACACATCGATCGCTTCCTAATTGGTAATACAATCTTAGGACGACACAAAACTACTTTCCGCGTTTGTAGTTAAATTATAGGACACAGGTTCCACCCTTATGCAAAAACACTGTTATTTCTCCTTACTCATGTTTTGCCACCTCTGTGCCATCATCAGTGGGTTTTGTTAAATGGAAACTGTGACATATTTTACGTTGTAATTGATGTACCAAACTGATGTCTAAAGAAAGTTTTTGTTAGTTTTGCTTCTTACTGTAATTTTACATTATATAGTTTTGCAGGGCGATCTGTATGGTGACATGCACTAGTAGCTTGTCATCTGCCTATCAAACGATGTTGTCAGCAGCTCGTGGTCTAGTGGGTGTCATCGCTCTCTTTGGATCACGGGGTCCCGGGTTCCATTTCCGGCCGGTTTGGGGACTTTCTCTACCCGAAGGCTGGGTGTTTGTTCTCATCGTTCCATCATTATTCACGAAAGTGGCTAGATTGGACTGTGCACAGACTGGGAATGTGCACGGGTGCTAATGACCACGCAGTTGAGCGCCCCACAAATCAAACATCACCATCAAACGATGTAAATTTGAATTTCGTCGTCGAGTTAACACATCCTTTCATTTTTTTAAAACGTGCTTTTGGTATGGCAAAATGTTTTGAGTTTATATATTTTTCTCCTCATGGTTTTTTGTGACTGATCCTTCTTCTACCGAGTTTGTGTAATTTCGTTTTAAACGCCTTTTCACTTCGCAAAACGAGGTGAGTACTACATTGTACTGTTGTCTAACCCTGTCGGGTCGGAATTTATTTGTCCCCGAGAGAGTTGGTTCAAAAAGGCTCTAAGCCCTCGGCACATAATATCTGAGGTCAGCAGACCCCTAGACTTAGAACTACTTAAACGTAACTAACCTGCCGGCCGGAGTGGCCGAGCGGTTCTAGGCGCTACACTCTGGAACCGCGTGACCGCTACTGCGCGGGTTCGAATCCTGCCTGGGGCATGGATGTGTGTGGTGCCATAAGGTTAGTTACGTTTAAGTAGCTCTAAGTTCTCGGGGACTGATCACCTCAGAAGTTAAGTCCCATAGTGCTCAGAGCCACTTGAATTATTTTTGAACGTAACTAATCTACGGACATCGCACACATCCATGCCCAATGCAGGATTTGAACCTGCGACTGTAGCAGCCGCGTGGTTCCAGACTGGAGCGCCTAGAACCGCTCCACCACAGTGACCGGCCGAGAGAGTTCGGTTGTCGTTGCTTTTGGGGTAGGAGACCAGACAGCAAGGTCATCGGTCTCATCGGGTTAGGGAAGGACGTGCCCTTTCAAAGGAACCATTCCGGCATTTGCCTGGAGCGGTTTAGGGAAATCACGGGAAACCTAAATCAGGATGGCCGGAAGCGGGAATGAACCGTCGTCCTCCCTAATGCCATTTCAGTGTGCTACAAATGGTTCAAATGGCTCTGAGCACTATGGGACTTAACTTCTGAGGTCATCAGTCCCCTAGAACTTACAACTACTTAAACGTAACTAACCTAAGGACATCACACACATCCATGCCCGAGGCAGGATTCGAACCTGCTACCGTAGTGGTCGCGCGGTTCCAAACTGTAGCTCCTAGAACCGCTCGGTCACTGCGGCCGGCACGGTGTGCTAACCACTGCGCCACCTCACTCGGTCGAGAGGGTCTGGTTCCGAATTTGAATTTTGTTTATTTTTTCTCAACATACTGAACAAACAAGGACTTCAAGTAGGATACAGGACAACATAAGACAGAAAAAACTCAGAACACAGGAGACACTCGCAGATAAATTAAACAGATCAGCACTATATGAAGTCACATATAACATCTGACGATCAGTGCACATAAGCGAACACGCAGGAATGCTCTGAACAGCACACTTGCTGACCACTTGATAGCCCATAACCACCACACAGCTACAATAGCAACAGATCTAAGTAGATGGCAATATCCGAAGGCAAACAAGTTTTAAATGATAACACTACACTCTGCAAAGCCATATTATTTAACAAATTAAAGGAACCTTACAGGAAAATCAACACAAACAACAAAAGGAGCTTAACTCTCTCTCTCTCTCTCTCTCTCTCTCTCTCACACACACACACACACACACACACACACACACACACTGCAAAAGAGAGAAAAGACAAACAAAACTCAAATTTAACGCCAAATTCTCTCGGGAACAAATGAACGCCGATGGGCTTAGGAAACAGAACATCATAGTGCGTTTTGCGGTGAAAACGAAATTACACGAAGTATATTAACATGTGCGTGCAGTGCCGACGGAAAGTAAAAGAAGAAGGGTCAGCGACAACAAAACGCGAGTTATAACAAATACATGCTCAAAAGAAGGTCACTCACAACAACACGTGACTAATAACAGATATATACGCAAAACATTTTGCCACGCCAAAATCACATTCTTTTTAAAATCAAGGCCTGTGTTAACTCGCCGACGAAATTCACATTTACAGGGTGATCAAAAAGTCAGTATAATTTTGAAAACTGAATAAATCACGGAATAATGTAGATTGAGAGGTACAAATTGACACACATGCTTGGATTGACATGGGGTTTTATTAGAACAAAAAACAAAACAAAAATCACAAATTGTCCGACAGATGGCGCTGGACAGCAAAACTGCTACCGTGATGGGTGAGAGATACGCCGATATGTTACAGATTCGCATTCTCCCCAGCCTGGCTGATAAACACCTGCTGGAACGTGCGACGTTTATGCAGGATGGCGCTCCACCCCATATTGCTAGACGCTTGAAAGATCTCTGGCGCGCGTAGTTTGGTGATGATCGTGTACTCAGCCGCCACTTTCGTCATGCTTGACCTCCCAGGTCTCCAGACCTCAGTCCGTGCGATTATTGGCTTTGGGGTTACCTGAAATCGCAAGTGTATTGTGATCGATCGACATCTCTAGGGATGCTGAAACACAACATCCGGCGCCAAAGGCTTACCATAACTCCGGACACGCTTTTCAGTGCTGTTCACAACGTTATTCCTCGAGTACAGCTATTGTTGAGGAATTATGGTGGACATATTGAGCATTTCCTGTAACGAACATCATCTTTGCTTTGTCTTACTTTGTTGTGCTAATTATTGCTATTCTGATCAGATGAAGCGTCAGCTGTCGGACATTTTTTGAACGTTTGTATTTTTTTGGTTCTAATAAAACCCATGCCATTCCAAGCATGAGTGTCAATTTGTACCTCTCTATCTACATTATTGCGTGATTTATTCAGTTTTCAAATTTATACTGACTTTTTGATCACCCAGTACATCGTTTGGTTCGCAGATGACAAGCTATCAGTGCAGGATACCATACAAGTGGCTCTGAAAAAGCATACAATGTAAAATAACGGTAGGAAACAAACTGATCAGAAAGTTTCTTTAGCCCTCACTTTGGTAGATAAGTTACTACCTAAGGTATGTTGACTTTTAACAGTTTTCAATTAGCAGGAATCACTGATGATGGCATGAGGTGCCAAAACATGTTTGGGTAAAAAGAAAAAAAAACAGTGTTTTTGTATAAAGGCTGAATCGATATACTAAAAATGTAGTGTGATAGGTTTTAGTAGCCACCACGTGGCAAGTACTTGGCGAAAGTAGCTGCAGAGAAACTTTTGAGACTCTGCAGTTTTGGTTGCCTGCTGCTGAGTTATCGTTCCTCCCTGTATCTCTGAACCCGTCTGCTCGGTGCAGCCTTCCGGCCGCCGGCCATACGTGCATATATGCACGCCCGGGCGGAGTGCGTGCGACGCTCACAAGCAGCGCACACTGCGACGCCGCGGGCGAAATTCTGCCGCGATTAACAGCGCTGATACGGCGCGCTGTTGTGCCAGCGGGGTGGGGGGGGGGGGGGGGGGGGGGGAAGAGAATGCTTGCCGGCAGCCGGTGGCTGGCGGTTGGTGGCCGCGGCAGGTGAAAGGAATTAATAAAGAGTCCGCAGCCTCTCATTACACGACTAACGCAATAAGCCCGATGCTATCTGTAGACCGCCGTACAGGTGGCTTGCGCTTGCTAGCCCAGCGGCGCGTTCCGTGCCAGCCCTCCGTGGCCGCCGTCTCACTCCCATCTTGTGAGACATCTGTGTACATTTTATTTAAATGACGTAGCAGTCTGCCCTTGTGTTCTGACCATATCGTTCCAGTCATACCTCTGTTGCACGAGCCTTAGCTCCTGGCTCGAGACATATTTTTCTGCATGCCATTTCGTCTGCCGGTGGGGAGACATCATCAGAGGCTGTGACAATACAGAAACCAGTTACAGCCTCAAGGAAGTTCAGCTAGCTGAAGTCTTTACAAATCCTTATACAGCTGGGTCATGAATACAATAGACCGCTGCCAGGGCGCACGAGAATTACAGTTCTCGCAACGAATTTGTGACGTCACACTAGTAGCCTTATCAACCATACTTCGTAGACGCTCGGTTCCGTACAGAGAGCAAGGGAAAGCAATACGTCAATAAAAAAGTACCCACTAAAGGTGTTAACTTTGTCGTGTACTATGGAGAGCTTCCACGCATTTAAACTAGAAGTTAAGAATTATGAAACTTGTCTGAAATAGTTACTCGCTGAGAGCTGCTGGCACTCGTTAAGACCTGCAGTGTCACCTGCTGTGACACACGCTTCTCGGCAAGTCTTTCTTGTAGTGCTTGCACCGCATGAATTGAAGGAGAGGATGTTGTGATGGGTGGCCAGTATCCTCTTTCTGCAACCCAACTGCACTCATGGATTAACAGGGTTCCTTATTTACATAAACAGGAAGCTACTTACCTTAAATAGAGTCCATGTGTTGTGGTACTAGCTCTTCCGTGACAGTCCTCTTGTAGTAGACAATATCGGTACTCCTGGTGTTTCAATGATATGGACGCTAAGTACTGGCACAGCCTAATCCCACTGTGCGATCTGACAGATGCAAAACTAGAACGAGTTAGTGACTAAGTGAGTCAGTGAGTGAGGTCCTCTGATCGGCGGCGGCGGCTTAAATACTTGCGGTCAAGAGAGCGTTGGCGGCGTGTTACTTTCGAGTCTGTCTCTGGCCTCTCTTGTGATAGACGTGTTTGATCAAGCACCTGCTATCGATCTATGTGATACATCTTTGCCGACTAGCGTGCTGTGGCACAAGCTTACACGAGCACATTTCGTGTGGCCCTTGCTGCTACCGAAGTCTGAGAAACTGAGCCAATACATGATATATACGATGACGGTATCTGTTCCTTCGGGCATTTCCGTAAGAACAGATACCATCAGTGACCATGGAGCTCGTTAGAAAGAAATTACAATGAAATGATTACCCCTAGCTGCATACTGGCGTTGATATAAGTCAACGGGGACAGTTGAAAATGTGTGCCCCGACCGACACTCGAACCACGGGATCTCCTGCTTACACGGCAGATGCTCTATCAATCTGAGCCACCTAGGACACAGAGGATAGTATGACTGCAGGGACTTATCTCTGGCGCACCTCCCTTGAGGCCCACAGTCACAACTTAGTGTCCCTCACTGTATTCATAGTACCGCTGCCCATTATACTCACTACTCGCGGCTTTTTGCCAATTCCCATAAGAGTTTGTGCACTGTTTGTGCTACGAGTAATAATGGGCAGAGACACTATGAATATAATTTGAGACACTAAGTTGTGAATGTGGGTCTCAATGCAGGCGCGCCAGAGATAAGTCCCTGCAGTCGAACTATCCTCTGTGTCCTTGGTGGCTCAGATGGATAGAGCACCTGCCATGTAAGCAGGAGATCCCGGGTTCGAGTCTCGGTCAGTGCACAGATTTTCAAGTGTCTCCGCTGACTTAGTTAAGGCTCACCGACCATTTGACCACCTTCCATCTCCTTCTGTGCGGATGCACAAACAGTGCCCGAACTCTTACGGGAATCGGCAAAAAGCCGGGAGTAATGAGTATAATGGGCAGAGGCACTATGAAGATAGTGTGGGTCTCAAGGGAGGCGTGCCAGGGATAAGTCCCTGCAATCGCACCGTGTCCTCAGTGGCCCAGGTGGATAGAGCGTCTGCCATGTAAGCAGGAGATCGCAGGTTCGAGTCTCGGACGTGGCACACACTGGCCCCGTTGACTTATGTCAACGCCTGTATGCAGCTAGGGGTAATAATTTCATTGTAATTACATGTTATGGAACTTATAGTGGGAAAGACTTGATATTGTTTGTTATGTAGCAACGTATTGCAAAATAAAATTGTACCTACAACATTACCGCAATTCCCAGCAGCACAACACTGACATATATAAGTTTACTTTTCTTATTTCTGAATAACAACCACTCATACAGTTGCAGATGACGTACTATATACCAAGTAAACGGCAACAGAACACAGAAAACATGCTGGAAATAATGGCAACAAACATAAAAATCTTGCTACGACTTCAAGTAAATAAGGTATAATGAAACTTTACAGAACACCATTTTTGGAACCAGACGGTAATAACGCTTTATAATTTTTATATGGGTGCTAACGTTGCGCGTTGTCGAACAAATAAAACGTACTGACGATGGCGACATTGTCCTTGAAACTAATTTGAACAAGAAAATAAATGAAACAGAAGTGTTTTCGTCAAGACGGGCCTACAATCGTATGTTGTTGTTTTATGCACAGATGGACCATTGGACATTGGAAGAGTTGCAAGATAGAATGGCTGTTTGTTTTATTCAGCGACAAGGATCACAACTTGTCTAATTTCAACCCTTCTTCTCTTTTGTTAAAGTTGCATTTTGTGTGTTTCTGAATTTCTATGGCCTCTCTATATATCACAGCATAGTAATGGTTAGATCTTGATAAAACTATGTAATAGCAAAAAACGGGTTTGGTGGTTCACAGGTACCAGTGCAGTATCTAGTACTGCCGATTTATCTGTGTTTCCAAGACAATATATGCTGTTGAGTTCCTGGAAGCGAATGTTAATGCTTCTTTTTGTTGTTACTATATTCACATGACCGCAACTATAAGCGATTTTATATATTGCTGTTGTGGCAAGAGGCGGGTACAGATACATTGTAGTGTTCAAAAATTCAGGCACCTTGTTCTTCGTTTAAACACTGTGTGAAAGCCGCATCTCCTGCCTACTCCGCTGATGCTATCTGTGACAGATTTTATGAATAGGAGTAAACTTCCCATTTACTTCACTCTTTTCATTAGTAGTTCCAAATCTCTTAGGGTGTAGTGCAGTGTTTATCTCTTTGTCAGAATAGCTGTTCCTTCTGAATGCAAGTCTTAAATGGTCGTCCTCCATGTACTGTTGTTCACAGATTCTTTCAGTTCACTCCACCAATGTCCTGAGCGCCCCTCTTTTCTGCTTGGGATGATGATTGTTATTTCTGTGAACGTGTCTGTCCGTGTGAGTGGGCCTTTGTTAGACTTTGTGCTCCAAAGTTTCATCGGGTTTCCTAAATACCTGTACATCCAAAAGTAAAGTTCGACCCCCTTTCCCACTTTTTTTTTCTACACTGGACTCGCATTCGGAAGAACGACGGTTCAATCCCGCGTGGCCATCCTGAATTAGATTTTCCGTGATTTCCCTAAATCACTCTAGGCAAATGCCGGTATGGTTCCTCTGAAAGGGCGCGGCCGACGTTCTTCCCCATCCTTCCCTAATCCGATGAGACCGATGACTACGCTGTCTGGTCTCCTTCCCCAAAACCAACCCACCACCCAACCCTTTTTCTCAGTGAATTTTATATTTGAATTAATGTCATTCAGAAAATTTGGCAATTCTGAGAGTTCTTTCCTCCTTGAGCACTGTATAATGAGTTTGAAATCCTACCAAACATTCTGCATTGGTATCCACACAAAATCATCCATGTCCAGCAGATTCTTCCTGCTGACCTGGCAGCAAGACAACGTTCACTGTGGAATTTCTTGCTCGCATGGAAATAGAGAATGAATGGTCATGGAACAGTCTGTGGGCAGACGAAGTTCATTTCTATCTTCAAGGACGTTCCAACATTCAGAATTTCAGAACATGAGTAACGGAAAATCCGCACATACATTAACCGCTACCACTTCATTTTGCAAAGGTGACTGTGTGATGCGGATTGACGGCATCGTTTGCGTAGGGCCATATTTTCTCGAGGTGATAAGTTCTGCGGTTCCTGTTACCTGTACCGTCACTGGTAAGCACTGTGAGAGTTTTCTGCGCATCAACGTCGTTTCAGTCATTCACTGCGTGGAACCATTTTAATCAGCATGGCGCTCCTCCAGTGAGGCGGCTGATGCAGAGGCATTTCCAAAATGATACAGTAGAATAGTTAGCCACCAATTCCCTACAGCCTGGTCACCTGATCGTAATCCGTGTGACTTCTGGCTGAGGGATTTTGTGTTCAGTGCTCCAATCACAAATGTAGCTGAATTGAAGGCAAGCATTCTGAGCATGACCCTCGAGACACTCCAACTTGTGGAATATGCTGTTTCTCGATTTCAGCTTATGACGAAAAACGATGGGGGGCCTAGTGAACATGTCTTGCGCCAGTCTCACGGCACTTAGAAGCCGATGTCATTTTGGTTTTTATGCAGTTTTTGGCCTGAGAACAATTGCAAACCCATTTTACGCGTCTGATGTGCTACTACCTTGCCGTGGTGTATGAGCTTACCTAGCAGTGCCACAACTGTTGACTGCCGAAATTGTGTCGCCATTCACACTGCATGGTGTAATGTGCAACTCAAATCCTAACCGTCGTATTGCAATTAATCTGTCTTTTGTAAACGCCTCCGTTTACGGTAAGATGCTTACAGCCGCATCCATTGGTAAGATTTTCGTATGCTTTTTCCTATAATGTTTCCTCCTACGTCAAATTGACGCCATTCTAAGCAATAGTTCTCTTTCTACAGCCTTTTGAAACTGAAGGTTTAATCATGGGCACCTTCAACATGGTGCAAAAATTATGTTACCGGCTATGTAAACACATGTTCCAGAGAATGCTTCGTATCGCTCTCATGCGGCAGGGGTTGTTTTGTGCTAGCGCTGCCTAGGAAAGAGTGCTTCGTACCAATCTTGCGTGGCAGAGGGTGTGTTGTACTGTTTTTGTGTCAGAGGGTGCTTCATACCGATGTTGTGTGGCAGGCGCTGCTTCTTATAGATGATGGATTGGAGGGGGTGCCTTGTATCAATGGTGGTTGGTGTAAGGTGCTTCTTACTACGTGGCAGTAAGTGCTTCTGAAACGGTCTTCTACTAGGGAATAAGGAAACAACTAGGAAATACTGGACTCCTTTTGTTATTACTCGTTTTATTTAACAATCATATAAACAAATTCCTTTAAAACAACAATACCTTAATCCTGATTTTTTAGGTAATAAGAATAGTAAGTCACAAGAATTTAGTGAATCTGCTGCCAGTGTCTTTTTATGAAACATGTCTATCTCATATATAAGAAGATTTTAAAATGACTGACAATTATGCACCTGACGGCTTAAATTAAGACACACAATATTTCTGACTAGTCTTCGGACACTGAGAACTGATGTTCTCAAAAACATTTACCTAAATAACAATCTGCCAGAGATGCCCCCAATAAATAGCAGGATGAAGTTAATAGAAAGGCATTTGTTTCACTCTCAAGAGCCAATCAATTTCACTAAGGCTTACTTAGGTTTCAAACTTCGGCTCCAGGGCCCAGAAACACAATTATTCAGCGCAAAGTCTTACTAACAGTAGCACAGCATTAACATTTTACAATCATATGTTGCTCTTGAGACAAGTTTTAATAGATATAATAAATTCCCAAGTAAATATAACTAGCGCCAGTTTTAACTAGCGAGGAGTGACGCCAGGTCGCTCAAAGGCAGAACGAAAACTTAACCATGAGAAGCCAAGGCTGAAGGCGGCAGTTCGTACAACACCCACTTCTCGAGCTTCGTCCCGCAGTCACCTCCCGCTACCCAGGATTTCACAGCCCCGGTACCCATAGGTGGAAACTCCAAAACACCACACAGCCAGCTGTGACTTTTAACAAGAGCACAGAACATGCCAGAAGGACAATGTAAACAGCGACCAAAAGATATTAAATAACGGGTTAAATTATTCAGCGGAGAAAAAACACATTTTCAGACAGACATCTGGGTGCATACCTCATCTCGGTGACGCCATATGACACTAATTTAATTTAACGATTCTGAGTGTGCAAAATATTCTTGATATCCACATTCTTCATCACTCAGTGAAACTCTCTACAGTGTTGTTGATGTCTTACGAACAGAATCAGACAAGCGATGCATCTCACAAAAATTCTGGGCCAATTCCGTCCCCCACCACTCGAAAACAACGCATAACGACAGCGCACGCTGAAACTACAGTGCACGCTACTCCTAGCACACTAAACTATACTATTCAGTTGTAAACCCGGTTTCTAACAACGTATTGCTCCTTACGTAATCTCGTATCATATACGATACTTGGAGTTGGTGGAAAAATGGGCAGTATTAGCCCGCGTTGTGAAGGAACTTTACTGAGTCGTGTAGTCTTCCAGTATTATTTTTAGGTAAGCGCAGCCTCTCCTTATAATAATATGACCCACTGCAAAAATGGACATGTAACTCCTCTCCAACAGTATCCGTCCTAAGGTGGCTTATCGTTCAAAATCTCTTTGTCGATCACATCATTAGAGATGAAACACCAGCTCAGTTGGAGAAGCACAGCGAAGAAAAAAAAATGGAATTCCTTTAGAGACAATACGGAGCGTTCTCCTGAACTGGTTTACGGCACCACAGAAAAAGTGGTCTTGTGCTGATAACCTATACTGCCTGGCAAGAAAAGAGAAGCAGCTAGGAGAGGAGGAAACGAGATGAATCTGTACAGGCTGAGCGGATGCGTCATGTCGTTACAGAGACTACAAATTCGAGTCAAATTTATAAAGAACTAGGCACTAGGAGCCCTGTTAATGATATGACAGTGCGGTTCCTTCGACCTGGATTCATGCACTGTTTTGGTTGGAAGCGTGTCATAAAACCGCTGTATCCTCTCGTGACCACAAATGTTGTAAGTGTTCCTTGATACATTGGATACTCTCTCTGGAATAGAGTCCATCACGCACAGATCTGGGAACCCTCCTGGCGATGAAAATACCTCAACATCACGGAGTCAGTTTTTTTTTAAATTTATTCACTGTTGGTACGGGCCCATAGAGTCATCTCAGCAAAGGATATATAATTCTACAGTTTGTTTTGACAACGCAGAATATACATTAGACAGACTAAACATTAGGATGAACAACGGATAGATTCTGTCATAAAACATATTTTACGTCCGTGTTATACTGAAACAAGTACACAAGACGAAAATGTAACACAGCATACACAGATGTACTGATAAACCAACAAAAAATTATAAAACGCAGTTGGTACAGATTTGGGATATTCCTGATTCAATCCATTTTAATGACTACGTATCTAAATTAATAATGAAATGTTATTTTATGTGTCCTTGAATAGTTTCAAAAGCTGTTCACAGATAACTCAATATTTTGCCGGTCTATAAGTACCATCACGACGAAACATGAGAACTGTACACAATTGTCATACGTACAGATACACCACATACTTATAGGAGGAACGCAGGGACATACTTTTTAGACTGACCGTTCCACATACTGCTGAGTAGTACGTGGCTATACAGTCAGTTAATTGTGCTTTGAGCTTCCTGTGGAATTTTAATTACCAAAAGCATCAGATTATCAGTGCAGGGAGCTTCATATGGAAGTTGGCGCTGTTAATGAACTTTTACAGCGGTTTATATGTTGCTGTGTAAGTGGATGTTAACAAGGTTTGGTTGCTGATTGGGAACTGATGATCAGGCACTCGAAGATTATTTGTAAAGACGTTGATGTGATACACTGTAGGAACGAAGGGCTTGGGTCTTCTTCTTCTCCGCAAGCATATAGAGGAGTGGCGCTTAGGTTGAGCCGATGGAGGTGTTTCATGAACTGCCAATTATTAAATTTCAACAGCACTATAACTGTCGTGAAGCTCCTCAATGTTTGTGTCTTATCATACCATGCTGCTCTGGGAGCCGTGGGATGAATTAGAGCGTGGTGTCTGCCTTTGAATGTAGATGCCCTTGTCTATTCTTCTAGCTAGTCGGATGTCAACCGCTTCCTAAGCATGGTTATCATATCAGTGAGAGGAAGTCTATCTTTTTTAATAGACGCGCTTGCTTTGCTAAGACATCTACTTGTTCATTTACATGAATCTCAGAGTGGCCTTTCATCCATACAATCACGATGTGGCGACAGTGCCGCTGCACGCAAAACACAACGTCGACAATTTCTGCAACTATACGGTTGGCGCCACACTTAGACATTATTTCATAGAGACGTGTGCTATGTGTAGACGAGTACTGTCCTCTTGAAGAATGGCTCCAGGATACTGTCACATGACAGTCAAAACATGGCCAGGATGATGTATATGACTTACCATTGTGTTGTCATGAGTTCCCTCGGTCACTACCGGCTGAGACCTGAAGTCGTACCCGATGGATTAAAACACACTAAGATGCCTGCAGTATACTGTTGTGCCTCTACAAAGCATTGGAAGGATGGGACCTCTGCTACCACACTCCCTGACGATGTCATCCGGGTAATGCATAACCATGCTTCATCGCTGAACGCTATGCGACGTCATTCGTCAGCATTAAATGCTTCCCAGTCTCGGCACCATTCCAAATGCAGTTGTTTGTGCTGTGGTATTAACAGCAGCCTACGCATGCGACAGTAATTCGCTAGTCTGGTTGCTCCTTGTCTATGATGAATGGTGCAGGGTGGCACAGACCATTGGAGGGAATCTATTCTTTGTCCTCAGATGGCAGGAGCTCATGTAAGTGGGTTACAATGTGCTCTACACACGATACGACGATCTTTCACTCTGTTGGTGAAACACAGTCAACCAGAGCCATGATGATGAGTATGCCTGCCCTAACGTTCCCATGTAGTCCAACATTGGATCACTGTCACATCCAAATATCTCATAAATTGAGATACTGCTCGAGTCTTCCACCCTGACAAAGGCTATCCCAGAATGGGAACCTTTCAAACATCGTCAGGTGGTGGTAACGCTGTCTGAAACGAATGCGCTGCATCTCTGGCACCCTGATTGGGATCGCTCAACGTCTGACGCTGTTTCTGTATGTTAAATGCCCTAGCCACTAAACACGAATACCAGTGCTACGCCGGCCGCTGTGGCCGAGCGGTTCTAGGCGCTTCAGTCCGGAGCCACGCTGATGCTACGGTAGCAGGCTCGAATCCTGCCTCAGGCGTGGGTGTGTCATGTCCTTAGGTTAGTTAGGTTTAAGTAGTTCTAAGTCTAGGGGACTGATGGTCTCAGATGTTAAGTCGCATAGTGCTTAGATACATTTTAACCATTTTGAACCAGTGTTGCACTTGTGTTGGTGTAAGCTGTCCCCAGCACACCAGGTGGCAAGTAGGTTGTGAGAAAATCCGTAGAGACTAAAGACAAACTCGCAAGAAATGCCCCACCAACGCCCTCTCGACCGCTGCGTGCCAGAGGGCCCATTCAATTCCACTCCCTGTGAGTCAACAACGAGTTGATTCACCAGTCGCAGCCTGGTGGGAGTCGCAGTAGCATTTAGCTCAGCGTCTAGCTCAGAGTCAGTTGGTACCTAGCGAGCAGAGGAGTATAGCGGAACATAGCGGACTTGTACTGCACTAGCAGTGAGGCTAACATGGACTATTACGGAGAGCTTGTACCACATGACCTGGACTATCTGAAGTTAAGTAGCATCAATTTTTAGTAAATAAACAACCATGTTAATAGATGAATGCAGTTTGTGTTATAAAAGAGGATACCGACCACCAAACAACATCCTCTCCTTGCTTGCCATGGTACAAGACTACAGAGATAACTAGACGACGCCGCGCGGGATTAGCCGAGCGGTCTGGCGCGCTGCAGTCATGGCATGTGCGGCTGGTCCCGGCGGAGGTTCGAGCCCTCCCTCGGGCGTGGCTGTGTGTCTTTGTCCTCAGGATAATTTAGGTTAAGTAGTGTGTGAGCTTAGGGACTGATGACCTTAGCAGTTAAGTCCCATACGATTTCACTCACATTTGAACATTTTGAACAACGAGACGACACAAAAGCACTCTCGTGGCCATCCTACCAGCAACAGTGAATTCCAACTTTTATTTCTGCATAGCCACCGATGGCTAATAGGTGGACGAAGCTACACTGACATCCGGCCATGTCTTCTGGGTGCTTGCCTTTTTGTCAGGCAGTGTGTTCGAATCCTGCTTCTCTGAAATACAACAAGTTCTTAATCCAGAAGTCTCGCTAGAAACCATCGACATCCGACACTACTCGTCTTTCAGCTTCGGCACAGTATAGCCTTCAATGCGGATGATTCTTTCCCATTGCGAAGAGTCCTCAGATGCATTACCATCAGAGAAGCAAGATCTCGCACAGGAAGCGCACGCCGTACGTTAATTGCGAATTCAGGAGGCGAGCGACAAGGGTTGGCCTGGGCTGCTCGTGATGTGGCACGCAGACGCAGGGCGGATCCAGGTCAGCCCGTGGCGTGCCGCACACTCGTTAAGAGTCGCCGCGGCGCTTCTTAAATACATGCTCCGCAAACATTATTAGCGCGATAAAGCTCTCTTACAAGCTTGCGAATTTCGGTAACTGATAGTCCCTTAAGCTTAATATAGAGGTAGGGTGTGACACGTCTAGAGTTAATGCTGCCCTTAGACACAGAGACTAAATCCGTCCTTCACCTACGAGCTGTAGAATTCTCTTGTCAAATTACGCTAAACTGCAGGGACTGTAGTTACTTGTGTCGGACAAATGGAACGCATGACACACTACAGTTCAGTTGACGTTCAAACTCTTGTTTAAGAATCAACTCAGTGAAAGCAACCGTAAAGTAAAAATACAGGGCGAAATGTCCTGAGAAGTCGAAGTGAAGAAGAGACTGTGACAGCGTGACAGTACCTCCTCACTGCTATTCAGCCTCTGCCTATAAAAATTCACAAGTCAGATAGGGTTGAATAGAGGAGGGAACATTTTTAATCGTTCTCCGCAGTACCTAGTCTACACAGAAGATATGGCATTAATCGCACGAAACACTGCCGTGCTGACCGGATCCTATCAACAAATGTAGGGAGGTAGAAGATAACTTGGCCCGGTAGTCAATGTCGAAAAAACCAAATGTATGGCAATGACCAACCAACGAAACCTACCAAATCTCAGGATAACCTACAAGAAGTCTGAAAGGGTGAGAAACTTCAAGTAACTGGATCGACTCTCACAGAGACAAATGACATTAGCAGAGAGGTGAAAACAAGAATAGCATCAGGCAAGAATGTTACTTTGCCGCACTACCAGTGCCTGGGAACTCGCTTCTTGCGGTAAAATCTAAAATCCTCATTTATAAAACTGTTTTAAGATCGGTTGTTATGCATGGTGCCGGGACGTGGACCATGACTGCAAATGAAGAATGGACCCTTAGCATTTGGAAGAGAAAAGCTCTGCATAAAATATATGGCCCAATATAAGTTCAAGAAGGTCAGTGCATCCGTACAAAAGCAGAACTAGAACAACTTATTGAATGACCTGACATTGTCACTACCACTAAAACAAGAAGATTGTGGTGGGCAAGATACGTGGGCAGAATGGAGAAAGACAGAACATGTAAGAGAAAAGGCTGAAGGAAAAGGACGGAAGGGACCTCCCAGAAAGAGATGGGAGGACGGAATTGAAGAAGACATGAAACAGCTAGGTGTCAGTTGGATACGGGAAGCTATGGACCGGATAGAATGGCAGGATACTGTGATGCAGACCATGACCCTTCAAGAGCCGTAGAGCCGAGGTGTAATTAAACAAGTAAGAGTGTGAAACGTCTAGAGTTGATGCTGCCATCGATACACAGACTAAAGCGGTCCTTCGCCGAAGCGCTGTAGAGGTTCTCGTTGCGCTAAACTCCGAGGACAGTGGCCACCAAAAAGGACAAACAAGCAGTACACGACACACTACAGTCCAGTTGACGTTAAAACTCCAGTGTAAGAATCAACACAATGCATTATTTAGAAACATGGATCGTGTGTCAGTTCTGCTATTGCACGGAATGAGTGAGTTCAGTTGAAAGAGCCTCAACCATCAGTTCCCAAGGAAATCGTAACAAAGATTTAAAGTTTCTTTGTTCGGATTGTGATGTTATCAAGCCTAACACATTATTATCGATATAAGTGTGTGTCGAGCTCTCCACATAAATTCAAACAGAAAATTTATATAAATATCGATCTTCATATAGCTGTGTACGATTTGATTCAATTCAACATTTGTGTACTGAAAATTAGCCAAGACATAAATATATTAATTTTGTACAATCATTTCGATAAACATTTGCGCAAACTTTTATAACATTTAAATATTGTTTTATGAAAAAAAAACAATTTTAAACATGTCTGTTAAATATCTGCGACAATCACTATACTTTAGTGTTACATGTATAATAAAATCTATGTCCTCCTTCGAAAGAAAAGCTAGCGGGAAGACTTATTCTATCAGGGAGTGTTAGAGAGACAGCAGTAGAGAGTAGTTAAGGCATATCTTATAAAATGTTCTGTTATTCATTTCTTATGAAGACTCTTTCAAGTTGTAAAAAATCCTTGTGTCACGAATAATATATAAAATGTCAATGATTAATTAACATATATTAATGAAAAGTTCAAAGACTGTATGTATGAAATGTTAAACGGAAACCTCTGTAGGGTAAACAACTGTCATTTTTCTATAGAAACAAATCATTTTGGAAGGAAGAGGAGACTTTCTCTTCTTATCGTCCATTTCTACATGACATTCGATGTACTAAGAGATAAGGTGTCGATATCTCTGTGTTATAAATTTGTTATGGAATAATAATATTTTCAGTCATAAATACCGGTGTCTGCAGTTATTGTAGTGAAACTGTTAATATTACCATACTGAATTTGTTTAACGATTTTGTCAGGCAAACCTATCTGGAAATTGCTCACATTGGTTGAAGGTAAGATAATCGACTTCTTATCACATCCTGTCGTTGAAGTGTTTCACTCTCCACAAGTCAGACCCATAGATCTGTGTCTAAGAAGTCTGATCGAATACTCAATTCCATTTTTTACTTGGAAGTCACAATAGCACCTTAGGTCAACGAGCCTCGAAACAGTGGTGCTCAATAACTATCACAATCTGATACATCGAAAACGTACAACAGCGATGGTCTAAAGGTTTAAAAGTAATAATGGTATACTATACTAAAAGGATTAATTATGTTTTTGCGTGTAAAATTCCTAACCACGCCTTACCAAAGCATTAAATAAGGTCGTGTGACTAGGGCCTCCCTTGGGGTAGACCGTTCGCCGGGTGCAAGTCTTTCGATTTGACGCCAATTTGGCGACTTGTGGGTCGATGACGATGAAATGATGATGTTTAGGACAACAATACACCCACTCCCTGAGCGGAGAAAAATCTCGCTTCCAGCCGGGAATCGAACCCGGGCCCTTAGAATTGACATTCTATCGCGCTAACCACTCAGCTACTGGGGACGGACAACAAAGCATTTATAATGTATCTTTACCGAAGCAAACTTCTAGTCACGCACAGAACATTTTTTTTATTAATTTAAAGACGTATTTCACCTTTATATGCCAGCAAGGAAAGATACACCATACAGTGGAGTTTATTTTCTGAAAGAAGAGTACTATAGAGACATTTAGGAAACGTATTTCGTGAAGCAATCATGAACAAAAATTTCGGTACAGAATATTCTGCGAAGGAGCTGTTTTATTTCGTAGTTACCAAACCATCAACTCGACAAACCTAGAAATAACTTATTTCCTTCTATACGAAGTATCTGAGAACATAATACCACTGGAAAGGAAACAACAAGGCCAGTTCAAAGACAAACACCTCCGTAAATATGCATATTTCAGCAAAGTAAACAATACCCTCAGTTAGGAAACACCAAAACACAACACATTACCACGCTTAATACAGTACTTCAAAACCGTCGAATTCAAAGCACGTTTCAACCGTCTACGAATGGATGAATGTAAGTATGTATCGTTTTCAAAGATATCTTATGCTATTCTCCCTGCAAAATCGTGACAAGTCCAGGTAAAGACGATTGATGTGAATAGCACTCACCCAACCTTCTCTGCAAAGTTGGCCACAACAATTGGTTCTGAACCATACGAGCTGTGTGGACAGGTGCCCTGTCGCCTTGGAACACAGCATTACCATTGCGTAACAAACTCTGTACCGCCGGATGGATCTGATCAACCGAATTGTTCACATAATCCTTGGAAATAACGCGAACTTCCAGAGTAGCCATCGGGTCCACGGGATATCACGAAATGGCTGGCCAAATCATCACCGAATCCACGCCACGTTTCATTCTTGGGACGTAACCTCGACCAGAAGTTGGAAACAATTTGAAACAAGACTCTTCCGACCAAATTATTTGCTACATACTTCAGTTTTTATAGCTTCTGCACGTATAAAGGCGTCAGACTGAGATAGATGTAGGTTGCAGAGCTAGGCAGAGATGGAGACACTTCGTCAGGATAGACTAACTGCATCGAACCTGTCTTTAGACTGAAGACCACAACAGCATCGGCTGTCAGTCGCTGTAATCAATCAAAACCTTCTGTTATCTAGGAGTTTCTGTCTGGAATGATTTACTATGGATCGGCAAAATATATAAAGTGGCAAGGAAGGCAAACACCTGACGTATTGCTACTGGAAGAATCTACCTGAAATATTATCATCTATCTATACAATAGTTCCATGCTTGAGTTTCTGTCTGTATGTGCCTGAGCTAATCTCGGGATCTACTACAGGCATTCTGATATGGTTCTCACTGATAGATAAACTGATCCACAAAAAAGCTTCGTGTACATAGTTTATAAAAATTTCATGCAAATTGTCCGAGCTTAAGACCGCCGCCATGGTGAAAATGATGTCATAACCATCTAGCCGCGCATGGCAGAACTCCTTGGAATTGTGAAAGCCACCGGATTGCATCAGCAGGCTGGTGATAGCTACATCCACCTAGAGAGCAGCATCTGCTACCACTACCAGGTGGCTGACGTGAGATGCCACTATACCACCGACAGGATGAAACGAACTACTGCCGTCGGGAGGCTGCGATTCAGGATATATCAGATTAATTAGAAGAGCTTTAATTTATGCTATGCCAGACAAGCCGTCAAAGTACAGGTACTTAGATCTACCCATGCAAAGCACAGGTGTTTCACTTATAAAACAGCCATTGACTACACTCTCAGGATTATTTGTTGACCTTGAACGGTTACAAATTTGATTTGATGGACGAAAACAGAAGATCAAGAAGAGACGCCAATTCGACACAGGTTTCTTTAGTCAGAGAAAGAGTGTCACAGTGGTCTCCAGAAAATGTAGTGGGAGTCTGTAAAAGAAAGGCAAGTATGCGTAAGAGATTTTGATGGATGTATCCATCCATGGAGACTCCGAGGTGAATGAACGTTGCCAGATTTCTCATTGCCGTAAGGACCCAACTGTACTGGCGTAAGCTGTCACCAGCACACCGGTCGCCAAAGGTGAACCGCGAACATCGATTAGTAGATGCTGGATAAGTGTGCCTATCACAAGAGAGGCCTGAGACACATTCACAAACAACAAGCCGCCAACGCCCTCTCGACAGCATGTATTTAGGCCGCCGCCGCCGACCGGATGGCTCAAAAATGGCTCTGAGCACTATGGGACTTAACTTCTGTGGTCATCAATCCCCTGGAACTTAGCACTATTTAAACCTAATTAACCTAAGGACACCACACACGTCCATGCCCGAGGCAGGATTCGAACCTGCGACCGTAGCGGTCGCGCGGTTCCAGACTATAGCGCCTAGAACCGCTCGGCCTACCCGGCCGGCGCTGACCGGATGGGTTCACTCACTCACTCACACACTCAGTCATCCAGTTCGGTATCTGACAGTTTACTCACAGAGCGACTTTACTTCGTCAGAGCGTACGACAGCACATAGCGACCACATTAGTGACTTACCTGAACCAGAATTGTACTTTACATCAGTCTGCAAGAGGACTATTACTTATGAGTTTCTACCACAGAACGTGGACTCTATCCAAGTTCAGTAAATGTTTCCAGTACGTGCAAATAAAGAACCGCATCAATCATGCATGCAGTTGTTTTGTACAAAGAAGATACCGGCCACCCATAATAACTTCTCCCTTCCTTCGTTGCAGTACAAGACTCTACAGCAACAATGAGGTCGGTTTTAGTGGGCGCCATTGTGTGCACAATGTGATGTCCTCTGTTCCACATAGGTGACAATTTTGACAGCAGGCATTGCATTTCTGATGTGTTAAGGTCGATGGCTCTGTCCATATTCAAGATCTCAAAGACATTATGTTTTAATAAGGTAATGCAAGATCATCCCATCTCGTGCCAAACTGATAAAAAGAGAGCTTGACTGTTGGTCTGGCAGCATGTTCTCCAGATCTGTCTCGCATCTCAAAACCGTTGGCATTCAAAACATAATCCAGTATTCTTGGAATGAATAAAAGCAATTTCTGTATGATTTTCAAGCGAATCTAACACTGATCTTCCTGTAAAACAGACGCCACATCACTTAACAATGATGGACGTGGATAGAGATCACCCACCTTCTCTCGAAGGTAGACCACAAAGGCTCAATAATATTTAGATCTGTTGACTATGGTGGTCACAGGAGACGCGACAGTTCTTTCACATGCTCACAAAATCAGTCCAGGACGACGCGAGAAGCATGAACAGGTGTTCTGTCGTCTTTGAACACAGCGTCACCACTGGGGAACAAACATTGGACCATGGGATGAAACAGATAAGCCAAAATGGTCACATAATCCTTGGCAGTAATGCAGCCTTGCAGAGCATACGTGGCGCCCATGGAATACCATGATGTGGCTGCCAAATCACCACCGAATTGCTCGCAAGTTGTAATATCGCTCAGAAGTTGAAAACAGTCTGAGACAAGACTCACCCTACCAAATGACTTTCTTCCATTCTCCATAGCCCAGGTTTTGTGGGTTCGGCACCACGTTTTACTCTTACGGTCATTTGCATCACTGGTGAGTAGTTTTATAATTCCAGCTGTGCCTGCAATTCCAAGTTTCTGGAGCTCCGCTCGAGTTGTTTTGGTGGTGACAGGCGGCCCGAGTGCGACATTCTCTTCTGCAGTAACTTTCTCAGCTGACGTGCCCTTACTTTTCATCACAGTCTTCTTCGATGACGTTTGATACGATCATTGGACACACACTTTCGTCTGCGTTGTGACTTACCAGATGATGTTGTTTCGCTTTTCCCTGATGCTGTATAAATCTTCGATACGATGCCTCCTGAGATACCAAATATTGCGCCTATCTTGGTTACGGAAGCACCCACTATATGAGCAACAACAACTCACGTTCGAAGTTTCTTAGATCCGACATAATGCACTCATAAGTACACAGAACACCGTGCTGACCACGAATTATGGTTGCAAAGTATTGAGGACAAGCACAGAGCGCGTTCGTGATGAAATAAAATAGCACCACCTCCAGACTTGTCTAGAATTTGTATTTATGTTCAAGCATGCATTTCCCGCGGTGTTTTCGTATTTTTTCTAAACCTTGTACCAGTAAGCCGTACTTTCAGGCGGAACCTTACTCAGGCATCAGGTGATTGTGTGGTTATGACTCAAGTTAGCCTGGCTATGGGAGCAGTCAGAAGAAGCATTACTACTATTCTGTTGACCGCTGATCCTAGTCTTATATCAGTTCTCCTGTTCGTATGCACGCTGCGTGCATCCAACATGGTTCTTTGTTAACTGCGGACGCCTTTGTCTTGAGTACTGCTTGGTGCTCATTTCCCAGCTGCAACATTTCCGACAGTATGGTGAGAGCGTCGCTTGATTGTGTGCTTTGCCGTACTACTGTTTTACATTATTTTCAGTTCTACACATGAATCTTCTTTGTGAAAATGGCTCTGAGCACTATGGTACTTAACATCTGAGGTCATCAGTCCCCTAGAAGTTAGAACTACTTAAACCTAACTAACCTAAGGACATCACTCACATCCATCCCCGAGGCAGGATTCGAACCTGCGACCGTAGCAGTGGCGCCGTTCCAGACTGAAGCGCCTAGAACCGCTCGGCCACCACGGCCGGCCTTCTTTGTGACGAAGGTTATATCCATCTGGTCCATGTTCCAGGATTAAAATCTGTCTTTCATTGACTCATCCGTGATGCACATCATGGTTCACGTTTCTTCCCAGTTATTTAATATCATCAGCAGCATTAGAGGTTAAGCAGGGTACCTTGTTCTGTTTCTCATAATGTGCCACTGTACACTGAAGTGATTGTTGACCTGAGGTAGGAAAAGCTGTCATTTATACTCAGGTGATTCATGTGCAAAGGTGTACGTCCTGATTATGGCCACACGACGCGAATTAACAGACTTTGAACGCGGAAAGCTTGTAGGAGACGCATGGGACATTACGCTTCGGAAATTGTTAGGGAATTCAGTTTTCCGAAATCTTCAGTGTCAAGAGTGCGCCGAGAATACCACATTTCAGGCATTACGCCTCACCACAGACAACAACCGAGAGCAGCAAGGATTGCGTAGAGTTTTCAGTGTTAACAAACAAGTAACGCTGCACGACATAGCTGCAGAAATCAATGTGGGACGTACGACGAACGTACCTGTGAGGTGAGATTTGATATTAATGGGCTATGGCTGCAGATGATCAACGCGGTGCCTTTGCTAGCAGCACGCCATCGCCTGCAACGTCACTCCTGGGAGCTGGACCCTGTAACGCCCCAAGGACAGAAAATTCCAATTAAGAAACTTTGTGGCAACTTAAAGTAGGGAAGTGAGTCATTGTGACAGTGACGGCAACTATTGACGATAAAATCTACACTGGTAATATTTTGATTAACACCTATATTATTCAAATACTGAGAATAGCATACAGAAAGGGGAGATAAAAGGAAAGGATTATGACAGATGCTTTATCAAACATCTACAGAATAAATTCAAAATCATATGAACGAAGGTTAAATCCAAGAAGGTAATTCAGTCAGAGATAACATTTACCATGGATGAGAGGTGTACCCGCATCGAAAAGAAAATTCAATGTGACTACAATGCAACTCGGATATGGAAATGTTCAGTTAGTTGCTCTTGAGTCGCTCTAGAGTACTTTTTCGATAGTTGTCTGGACGCAAAAGCTAATAGATTGTTTCAGTTTTGGAAGTTTGATAATTCGAGAGGTAGAGACTGAAGTATTGCTCAGTCATTCGACTGGTGAAAGTTAATCTTTACCATTCTCAACGCGTCGGTATAGGAAGACTTCAATTGAGTGATATTAGTTCATAGAAGTTACAAACTTTGAGAGCAATGGATCAACGACAGAAAAAGAATTCCTAGTCTTGAGTAGGACACAATAAAACAAGGACACGAAGAAAGACAAGTACGCCGATTAGTTAAAAGTTGTCGTCAGTTTGACGATTACTGAACAGAAGTTAATCTTGAATGACATATCGGTGTGCGTGTATTCTAGGGACAAACAATTAATTACAGAAAGAACAATAACATCTCAGTGAAAAGGTAAACCTTACGTGTCGCCTAACTCTCTCTTTAAATATTTTAAGTGACTGAGCAAGTACATGAATAATGGATAGTGAAGAGTGATTACTTTAAACCAGTATTACGGCGTATAAAAAAATTACTCCAACATAAGTTATCTCTGGAGTTAGTAACTGGACGTAGCAACGGCATAACAACGGAAAAGGGGACAGAAAATTTTCATCGTCGCTATGTATGATGTGAAAAACGACCGTAATGATGAAATCAAGAATAGAGATTTTATTTCATCAAGGAACTAATAGAGCATAAAAATAAAAATAAACGATCGCAGTTTACCAGTTCGCTCAAACTGAGAAGACTGTTGCGGATGGATAACAGAACATTTCTAAACCACGGAGGAGTTGTATTCTTACGAGAGTAGCTGTTCTACGTGATACCGACGGGGACGAACATCGTTACGAGTCGCGTCTCATCCCGGCGAGTGAAGAAGAAGGGAAGGGACGTCACAACCCTACACACCTGGAAAATCGTGTTCTGGTCAGATGACTACCGATTTGAGCTGATGGTAGGATTCTAATGTGGCGCAGAGACCACGATAGCCATGGACCAAAGTTGTCAACAAAGCATTCTGCAAGCCGTTGATGGCTCTATAATAGTGTGGTCTGTGTTTACATGGAATGTATTGGGTCCTCTGACCCATCTATACCGATCGTCGATTAGAAATATTTATGTTCGGCTATTGGAGACCCTTTGCAGCCATTCATGGAGCTCATGTTCCCAAACAACGATGCTTGTCTCTATGCTCTCAAAAAGCTTATGAACATATTCCCACAGGACTTGAAACGCCAGCTCGTGCAAGCACTCGTTCTACCGAACCTCCACTATTGTGATGTGATTCAACAAGGCATGAGTAGTGAAAACAAAAGACGGCTAGAGCTAACCATGAATGCCTGTGTGCGTTACACCTGCAACATTCGCCGATATGATCATGTTAGTGCTTCATACTCCGAGCTAGGGTGGCTGCGGCCGGACAAACTGCGTGACTACCACACTCTATGTCTACTTCACCGACTCCTCGTCGCGCAAGCACCCCAGTACCTAGTTTCAGAGATTAAAAACCTGTCATGCCATCATAATCGAAACACGAGGTCACTCTTATCTGGTATTCTAACTGTGCCCACTCACAAAACAAAAACTTTTGCAAACTCCTTCTCAGTTGCCGCTGTCCGCCTCTGGAACAAACTGCCCCTTACCTTGAGGAAAATTCAATCTACTGTTGTTTTTAAGAAGAAGTTGAAGAATATCCTACTATCATCCGCATAAAATTCACCACAAAATTAATGTGCAAGGCCAATCCTCTCATCTGTCAAATAGCAAAGCTAGCGTCTCGTATCTTGCTCCTGAGATGCCTTCCACTTCATCTATCTCTATTAGCCACGCAGACTTCTTTTCCTTTATATTTTCCTTAATCATGTTTCGTCATGTCTCTCTATTCTTCTCCTCCCTTAACCATGAGTCTCCCTCATACTCCCTGCTGCCAGCACTCCTATCTAAAATCTTTCTCTTCAATAATGTATTTTTCGAGGTGTACCTTTCTAATTGTTTATCTCACTTTTTGTATTAGATGTAGTTTAACATGCCTACTAAAACATATGACTGTAACATAAGTAGAATGCCTGGTTAGATGTAAGAGAGGGCCTGATGGCCCTAATCTTGCCAGGTTACATAAATAAATAAATAAATAAATAAATAAAAATAATAAATATTTTTATAGATAACCATGCGCCATGTCACTGGGCTATAGTTGTTTGTGAGTGGTTTGAAGACCTTTTCGGACAATTGTAGCGAATGGTTTGGCCACCCAGATTTCCTCACAAGAGTCGCATCGAACATTCATGGGACACAATCGAGAGGTCAGTTCGTACACAATATCCTACACCGGCAACACTTCCGCAATTATGGACTCTTACAGAAGCCGCATGGCTCGATATTTCTGCAAGGGACATTCAACGGGTTGTTGAGTCCATGTCATGTTGTCACTTTAGTGTACTACAGAATGGTCCCCTTGAGGAAGTGTGTAGCCTTATTACTAAATTTTCGTTCTTATGTATTGAATACTAACCGGGAATTATTTAAAATATTGTTAATTATATTTCATTTACAAGTCACAAATTATTACTTATCCTCTTCCAAGTTCATAATAAGTCCAAGGACAATTCACTAACGTTTTGCCATTAGCGGAATTTCTATAAAGAAACACCAGCAGGTAAGATATTTATTTATTTTCATGGGTGTTATTGCAAATATAAGGTAGGTTGGAGCTGTTGAGAACCTCAGACACATGCTGTCATCTTGGCTATGCTGAGAGTGGCTTTCGCGATGCTTGCTTTATACGGAGAGGTGTCAGGTCAGTCTATATCTTTACCGCACGCCGTCTCTCTGCAAGGGAGAACACAGTCACACTTTAATTTTTGTCAGAATGATCGAATGTCTGGTAACAGTTTTGCATTACTTAAACACCTGAGCCAGATCCATTTATATTTCCCGTTGCCCTATGGATGTTCTGTGTACTACCAAATATTTTGTTCAATAGAAGTCAGATCACATTATTGTTTATACATGGCTCAAAACTTTGTTGAGGACCAGGAATATTTTTGGGCACAAATACTGAAATCATAGCATGTACCACAGCAGTTTAAATTTAAATAGGAGGTAAGATACTTTACAGTGTCTGTGGTCAAAGCTCAGTTCTGCTGGATGGCCAGGTGGGTTACAGCTGCTGTAGGGGCGACACTGTCCATTAAGTTTCGCGCTCTGTATACTGCCAAATGTCACCCTAGTTATTCATGCATGCTTCCTGCCATAATGTATACCTACAATAAGAAAAGCATTATTGATTGTTATAGTTTCTAACGTCGTAATTTTAGCAGCCAACCATGTAACATGTCCACAGGTTAATGACCACATAATTAGCACCATACATAGTATAGACCTCGCGTATGATATCAATAAAACCGTTTTTTGGTCTCACCACTCCTTCAAGTTGCTGCCTCGTCGTTTTCCACTGGTTAATTTTTCGAAATACTTTAATCTACATCTACATCTACATTCATACTCCGCAAGCCACCCAACGGTGTGTGGCGGAGGGCACTTTACGTGCCACTGTCATTACCTCCCTTTTCTGTTCCAGTCGCGTATGGTTCGCGGGAAGAACGACTGTCTGAAAGCCTCCGTGCGCGCACGAATCTCTCTAATTTTACATTCGTGATCTCCACGGAACGTATAACTAGGGGAAGCAGTATATTCGATACCTCATCCAGAAACGCACCCTCTCTAAACCTGGCGAGCAGGCTACACCGCGATGCAGAGCACCTCTCTTGCAGAGTATGCCACTTGAGTTTGCTAAACATCTCCGTAACGCTATCACGGTTACCAAATAACCCTGTGACGAAACGCGCCGCTCTTCTTTGTATCTTCTCTATCTCCTCCGTCAACCCGATCTGGTACGGATCCCACACTGATGAGCAATACTCAAGTGTAGGTCGAACGAGTGTTTTGTAAGCCACCTCCTTTGTTGATGGACTACATTTTCTAAGGACTCTCCTAATGAATCTCAACCTGGTACCCGCCTTACCAACAATTAATTTTATATGATCATTCCATTTCAAATCGTTCCGCACGCATACTCCCAGATATTTAACAGAAGTAACTGTTACCAGTGTTTTTTCCGCTATCATATAATCATACAATAAAGGATCCTTCTTTCTATGTATTCGCAATACATTACATTTGTCTATGTTAAGGGTCAGTTGCCACTCCCTACACCAAGTGCCTATCCGCTGCAGATCTTCCTGCATTTCGCTACAATTTTCTAATGCTGCAACTTCTCTGTATACTACAGCATCATCCGCGAAAAGCCGCATGGAACTTCCGACACTATCTACTAGGTCATTTATATATATTGTGAAAAGCAATGGTCCCATAATACTCCCCTGTGGCACGCCAGAGCATACTTTAACGTCTGTAGACGTCTTTCCATTGATAACAACATGCTGTGTTCTGTTTGCTAAAAACTCTTCAATCAAGCCACACAGCTGGTCTGATATTCCTGTAGGCTCTTACTTTGTTTATCAGGCAACAGTGCGGAACTTTATCGAACGCCTTCCGGAAGTCTAGGAAAATAGCATCTACCTGCGAGCCTGTATCTAATAATTTCTGGGTGTCATGAACAAATAAAGCGAGTTGGGTCTCACACGATCGCTGTTTCCGGAATCCATGTTGATTCTTACAGAGTAGATTCTGGGTTTCCAAAAACGACATGATACTCGAGCAAAAAACATGTTCTAAAATTCTACAACAGATTGACGTCAGAGATATAGGTCTATAGTTTTTCGCATCTGCTCGACGACCCTTTTTGAAGACTCGGACTACCTGTGCTTTTTTCCAATCATTTGGAACCTTCCGTTCCTCTAGGGACTTGCGGTACACGGCTGTTAGAAGGGGGGCAAGTTCTTTCGCGTACTCTGTGTAGAATCGAATTGGTATTCCGTCAGGTCCAGTGGACTTTCCTCGGTTGAGTGATTTCAGTTGCTTTTCTATTCCTTGGACACTTATTTCGATGCAGCCATTTTATCATTTGTGCGAGGATTTAGAGAAGGAACTGCATTGCGGTCTTCCTCTGTGAAACAGCTTTGGAAAAAGGTGTTCAGTATTTCAGCTTTACGCGTGTCATGCTCTGTTTCAAAGCCATCATCATCCCGGAGTGTCTGGATATGCTGTTTCGAGCCACTTACTGATTTAACGTAAGACCAGAACTTCCTAGGATTTTCTGTCAAGTCGGTACATAGAATTTTACTTTCGAATGTTCGTTACTCTGAGATTCGCACCATAAAGGATTGGCTGAGAAAGTAGAGAGGCTCCAAAGCAGAGGAGCGTCTTTCTTTATACGTTCATGTCGGATGTGCGAAAGTTTCACAGTGACGCTAAATGGCAGATACTCCTAGAGGGGTGTTCTGTATCACGGTATGGTCTACTGCTAAAATTTCGACCATTAAAATTCCGACTCCAGTAAAGTATACCTCGCGAGAAAATCATAAATGTAAAGTTAGAGAGACTGCAGCCCACACCGAGGCTTAGAAGCAATCGTTCTTCCCGCGAACCATACGCGACCGGGACAGGAAAGGAAGGAAGTGACAGTGGTATGTGAAGTACCCTCCGCCACTCACCGTACGGTGGCTTACGGAGTGTAGATGTAGATGCAGATCCGGAAACGACAAAGAGGGTCGAACAGTGCACGGGAAATGTGCATATACACTGGTGTCAAAAATTAAAGCAACAAACCGCTGTTTCCCCGTCCTGTGTCTAATTCACGACACAGCCATACAAACTGTCAACCAGATGTCAGTAAGATCGTGTTCTGCACGGAAGTTGTCATTTCGGTTAACGGCCAACCATGCCAGCAGCAACGTCAGGGCACCTATGAAACGAAGTACTGTTTGCTGGATAGTCCCACACCCACAATCGCTGTGTTCACAGTCACAGACGGTGCAGTGTGGTACAGAGAAGATGCCTACCACACTCTCTGCGTTGGAAGGTCATAGAAAGAAAGGAAGCAGGAAAGCAGCAAACTGATTTGGCCCGATGACTTAACGTTAATAGTGCTGTTGTTTCTCAGATGTGGCAACAATTTATAGATATGGAAACTGTTTCCAGAAGATCAGAGCAGGGTAGACAATTTGTGCCATCAGGAAGATAGGACCGTTATTTGGCTGTAAGGGCGGGACGGTACAGCTTTAGTACTACACTGCAACTGGCATCTGACCTCACGGCATCCCCTGGACGTTTTCTATCGAGGCAAACGGTGTGCAGAAGTCTTCTCCGGCAGCCTGCTGCAGGTGACTGACGCCTCTTCGCAGAAGGGAACGTTTAGAGTGGAGTCATCAACATGCCGCATGGGCGGTCGAACAGTGGCCCAATGTTGTTTCCACAGATGAGTTCCGATTTAGCCTGGTGAGTGATTCTCGACGAATTCGCATGTGGAGGGAACGTGGAACAAGCTTTCTGGACCGAAAAACCGTGAAAAGAGACCAATATCGAGGAGGGTCACTAAAAGAGTGGGCAGGGATTATGTTGATCACTGGAGCCTCTCTTCATGAAATTGTACGAGTGAATCGGCGAGGTTTAACTGCTGCCAGATATCGTGACGAGATATTGGGACCTGATCTGCTGCTGTTGCGCGATGCTGTGGGCCCAGACTTCGTATTGAAGGAAGATAATGCTCGGCCCTATAGAGCACGGGTAGTTTATGTTTTCTTGGAAAAACAAGATGCACGCATGGCGTGGCCTGCACGCTCTCCCTATATGCATCCCATAGAGCATGTCTGGGGTGCACTAAGGAGACGGCTTGCATCGCATCAGCATCCACCATCCATTCTCCAAGACTTCTGACCAGCTCTCCATGAAGAATGGGCGTTACTGCCTCAGCTTGAGACTGATGACATCAATTACAGCATGCTCCGTCGTTGGCCTGTATTGTTGCCAGAGATGGTCACGCCCCACACGGAGCACATTATGCAGTGGTCGAAACGTGTGTGCTAATTGATAAGTTGGAAAAATGAAAGAACATTTTTGTCTACCAGGGGTAGAGGTATGAAACTGGAATTTGTTTGCAATAATTACACGTCTCTTGTTTGAAACTGATAAACAATATTTCATACAAAATAATCACCATTGATATTTATACATTCCTCCCAGCTCTCCAGCAGGCTATGGAAGCCGCGCCAAAAAGCAGTTCTTCTCTTGAAGCGAACCAGTCAGTGAGCCATTTTCATACATTTTCATACGAACTAAAGCATTTTTCAGCGAGAGCGTGTCCCAGTAATGGAAACGGATGATCATCGGAGAATAAGCCGTATGCCCTGGTATTTCCCAACTGAATGCCTCGATCGTTTGCATGACCAGTTTTTCTGTGTGTGATTGGGCGTTATCATGGTAGCCACCAGTGTTAACGGTTTCACCAGGTTTTAGCAGTTCATAATAGACGAAATCCTTCTTAACCCACCGAACACAGAGCACTGTCTTCTTTCCAAAGCGATTTGGTCTTGTAGTGGATGTCGATTGTTTGCCTGGATTCAACCATGATTTACGACGGTTAGGATTCTCAGAATATACCCATTTTTCATCACCTGTCACTATTCGATGGAGAAACGACGTTTTTACATATCTAGCAATGAGTATTTCACAAGTGACCTTTCGATTTTTCTTGCTGTCCTTTATTCAGTTCATGTGGAATCCATTTTCCCACTTTCTGCACGTTTCCCATAGCTTTCAACCGAAGAGAAACGGCTTCCTGAGTCACATTCAATTGTTTCGCGTGTTCCTGTTGACTTTGCGTATCATCTTCATCCAATAAGGCCTGCAATTCGTTGTCTTAAAACTTTTTCAGTGGTTTCCCGCGCTCGTCGTCTCTCTCGTCAAAATCACCACTTTTGAGATTTTTGAACCACTCGAGACACTATATTTTCCCAAGAGCATATTCACCGAAAGCTTCGACAAGCATTCGATGCGATTCTGTGCCAGTTTTCCTCAAATGATAACAGAAAAGCAATTTGGTTCGCAAATCGTAGTTCGTAGGAACAAAACGCGACATGTTTACGGGTTTGAAACAGATACCGCCGTACAGAATTTGGGACTGTGTGTTGACATTCGTCATCACCCGTTACATGAAGCAGATGGCGCTGAAGACGTGGTCTCAAGGGCCGTACACTGACGGCTTCCACCACCTGTAGGGACATTCCAGTTTCATACGTCTACACCTTGTACAGTTATGGATGTTGCAGTTGTTTACATTCCGTGTTCTTTAGATTCAAAAATGGCTCAAATGGCTCTTAACATCTGCCATCATCAGTCCCCTAGAACGTAGAACTACTTAAACCTAACTAATCTTAGGACATCACAGACATACATGCCCGAGGCAGGATTCGAACCTGCGACGGTAGAGGTCGCGCGGTTCTGAACTGAAGAGCTTAGAACCACTCGGCCACATCGGCCGGCTTCTGTAGATTGTTTCCACTTTAATGTCATCTGTTTATACTGTTTTGTGGCAAAATAAACGCAACCTGCAAAAGTCCCATTTGTTGCTTTAATTTTGTATGCCAGAGTAGTTGAGAGCGAGGTGTAGAGAGATTAAGGAAGCTCGGAAGAAGGCTGCGATCAGCGTGCGCGGTCTCGGTGTGGCGGAACCTTGCGAGATACCGGGTCACACGACGCCTCGGCTGCGGTCCTGCCTCTGCGGCCAGCATCCTTGAACCTGGCACGGGACACGCACCGGCGCCGAGCCGCGCCGCGCTCGCCGTGTCGCATGAATGCATCCCAAAATGGGGACCCCCGCCCGCTGAATAATTCCGCAGCACTTAGGCCGTCTCGGCATTACCATGAGCCGTGTCCGACCGCGCGGGCCGCAATGTCACGACGCCAGCCGGCGTAATACACGGGGCGCTCCAGCCGGAGTGTCGTCTGGCAGCGACGAGTTGCGCCTCACTGTGCTCGAGCGCAAGCCCTGACGGGGTCGCAGACCAGCGGATTCCGGCATCAGAAAGAGCGAGAAAAGGGTCAACAGTCCGTAATTAGTCTAGAGGAGGGTTCTCGCCACACGTACAGTGGGATGCACAACTGGAAATACGAAAGGAGCTTTCCTATGATGTGTCGCTCCAAGCAGCGCATCCAGATTAAACTTCGACCATACTGAGACGCCCTGGTGAACCTGCAGAGCAGGTCAAGTAGTAGGAACTGTGGAAGCGGGCCAGAATGAGCGGCTGTCAGTTACACTCCAAACATAACACTTTATATACTTGTCCAAAATGAAAACAAAATGAAAGTGACTAAAACAAAACACGATCAACTATGACTCGCCTCCACGTGGCGGGACACGGGCAGCGGTGCGATCGGATGTGGGAACTGGTGTGGAGGTTCAGCCATATCAGCGGATGAGTGGTCAATGAAGACCCACCTTAAGCAATTAGGTGGTGGGTCGTAAAATCAGGGCGGCAAGTGGAAAAAAAAGTGTCCGAACATTACATCGCAACTTCTAAACTTGACTCTCGACAGAAAAACGTCTTTAATTCCAAAAGCGGCTGAAGACCCATAAATTTAAAACAAAATAACTACAATAACCTTTCAATAGGCAAAAGGCCCAAGTTTAATGACCAATAAGAAACCTAATTTTAAAATAGCTGAAGGCCTTTGTTTTAAAAAAAAACTGCAACCAATTTTCCAAAGCAGAAAGCCCAAAGCCTTAAAACTTAAATAGTATTTAAGTCCAAGTGATGTAAGACTTGATAAGTAAGAATCCAAAATTTTAAACCTGCTGAAGGCCCATCATTTTAAGAACAACACAACTACAATAAATTTCCAACAGACAGAAGACCTACAGCTTTATCTTGAAAGAAAGTAATACTTGATAAGTAAGAACATTAAAACTTGAAGCGGCTCAAGGCCGATGCTTTTAAAAACAATACACTACAATACATTTTCAACAGGCATGAAGCCCACAGCTTTATCTTCCAAAAGGTAACATTTGATAAGTAGGATCCTTAAAAGTTAAAGCGTCTGAAGACCGATACTTTTGAAGACAATACATTACAATAAATTTTCAACAGGCAGAAAGCTCACAGCTTTATCTTCCAAAACGTAACTTGCCGAGTTTAGAAAACTTACTTTAAAAAACGGCTGAAGGCCTTTGATTTTAAAAACACAATTACAAGCATACAAATCCCAACCATCGGCCATGAGCCATTAAAAATACACAATTAAACGTCAATAAGAAAGGCAGTATAGGCAATGGCACTCAGAAGTTCCCAGGGGCCTCGGTCTGCCCTTGAAATCTTAGCGTTCGTTTAGGAGAGACAAGAAGTCGACCCAACTATACTCGATCCGCAGGCAACACAACCACGAGACAGTCAGGGACCCACCAACAAGACGACTTGCTAACCATCGACCAGTATACGACAGTTACAAAGCCAAAACGTCACAAACATAGCTGCCCACATCCAAAAATCCGTTAAGCTGTCAAAACCTACACACCATGTTGAACAGCGACAATAGGTGAGGAAAGGATACTGCCTGAATTTACTTCAGCGACCAGGGCAGGTAACAGCAACACTAACGTCCACAAGGCAGAAAATTCCGCTGGTGCACTTGAATTTCTAACCGACAACTCCACCATACCGCAGCTAAACCTTTACCAACTCGAACACTCGCTGTGGCTCCCAGGAATACCGCCAACAGCGAACCACCAGCCAAAGGGACAACGTGAACAGACGCGGCTTCGGTAATAAAATCACCACTCAACTATCACGTCCTGGGTTGGCGAGACACGAACCTCGTAACACTCGGGACAGACTCCACACGCTCCGGCGCTGCATAGACACCGCCAGCAGGCCCGTCCGACTGCGCCGTGCGGAGACTTGTTTGCTCATCCGCTCCAACCGACCAACTGGCTGCACACCGCGAAACCGGAACTATAAACACCAGACCAAAGATGGTAGACTGTGCAAATATCGATACACACCGCTGCTGCCACACGTAGAAAGAGGAGGAACCACGGCATATCCGCAATAACCACGGGAAACCAAACGCAGAATAACAGCCAAGTTTTAAACCAACGCATAAGCCGGGGTCAGCAAGGTTCACAGAAAAAAACAACTGTTAACGTGTAGTACAGAACGTAACTGAAGGAAATTCGCTATCAAACGAGCGAGGTGGTGCAGTGGTTAACACACTTGACTTGCATTCGGGAGGGCAACGGTTATAATCCGCGTCAAGCCATGCATGTTTATGTTTTCATTGATTTACCTAAATCGCTTCAAGCAAATGGCGTGGGTCGTTCCATTAAAGGGGCTCGGCCGATTTCCTACGCCATCTTTCCCTGGTCCGTGCTTCTACTGCGTCTATAATGACCTCACTGTCGACTGGACGTTGAACATTAATCTCCTCCTCCTCGTCCTTCTTGCAATGAGATATACATAAATGACACTTTTGTTCTGATACAATAAATACACTGATGTGTGTGATCACAATGGACGGCAGCACATGTTCTGCAACGTGCCCCATTCTTGCTGTGAGGATTCGTAATGAGTTCTCGTGTTAAGGCGCTTCCTTGCTCCACCAGCGTTGTTGACAATTGCTTGGTCGTCGTTGGTGTATATGCTGGTGCTACAGTACGTTCCCACGCTGCGTCCCAGACATGCTCGATGGGATTCACCGAACATCCTCTCATTCCAACAGCTGCTCCATCTGCGCTGTTCGATGACGTCACCCGCTGTCACCCATAAAAGTGAAGTCTGGGCCGAAAGCACCCCTGCAAGGACGCACATGGAGAAGGAGTACAGTGTCGCAATGACACTGGCGGATGACTGTACCACCTTTAAATATTTGTAGGTCAGTACGACCATGCAGCGTTACTCCTTCCACTCTGCAACACTCGGAACAGCAGAACGATCATGTACGTTCACGCTCCTGACTGCAACAACGGACAATACGATACAGATGTTGAAGTCAACTATTTGGCCGTGGCGTTCCTCCTGCCGGTTGCTCGGGCTGGATGAGGTGACCCTCACACATCTTCGCATTGAGCACTGCCCTCTTACAC
Source organism: Schistocerca gregaria (assembly GCF_023897955.1). Classification (NCBI taxonomy): domain Eukaryota; kingdom Metazoa; phylum Arthropoda; class Insecta; order Orthoptera; family Acrididae; genus Schistocerca; species Schistocerca gregaria. The sequence goes on from NC_064925.1 coordinate 457,885,009, forward strand.
CTGGTATTTTACTACGGCGCTAGGATTCCCCGTTTTGTGATGCTTGTAGCGCGCAAATCTCTGTACGCCGAAATTTAAAAGAGTGCGTTTAATACCGTGATGCAAGGGCAGAAGCAAATATCGGCTGGAATCTTTCCTCTATTTTAGCTGATGATGAGACGAATGTCACTGAAGTTTAAAGGTTTTATGATGTGTCTGGACTCTGGACTAAGCTTTTAGGCTGGGAGTTTTAGTTTGTTGCAGAGTGGCTGGTGCATCCATTTTTTATTCTTGAGGTCACCAGCCGTCCATCTGCTATATTGTTTTAACTCCTTCTGCCACTCTCTTCCTCATTACTTGATGTTTTAATTTTGGCGTGAAACTTTGTTTTGTGCTTCTGTGTGGGGTGCTGTAACGGGATGTTCTCCTCTATCATCCGGAAAACACTTGACGCCCTTCCAAGGATAGTACTAGCGTACTAGATATCGATAACTGCTGCTGCTGCCTCTCGCATACAGACAACGCTAGCAAACGTAGCGGTGTCAGTAAACACGAGAAGAAAACGAGACGCCTCTATCCTTATTACACGAAGCCCACTTACCAACGGCACCAAGGCAAGCTGCAGCACGGCTCAAGTGTCTTTCCTGGTTTTGTTTTTTGGGTTTCTGTTAATTGCTCTGCATACCTGACTGAATTTACGAAGCTTAAATTCAATATCTCTGCTGTAGCCATATATCATTTTACATCCGAGGTAATTGAAATGGTTTATTTGCTCTAAAACCTTCTGATCTATCACTATTTTGGTTCTGATTGGTACTTTTCCCATGAAGGTCATTGTCTTAGTTTTTCTTTTGATGTTTCCATGTTAAATTTTGCACTTATTTATTTTAGCAAGTAGATTCCTTTCTGAAGGCCATCTTCCTTGTCTGCTATGATCACTGCATCATCAGCATATAGCAAATTTCTTCAACAGTAGTTGTCGATACCAGTATTATTTTTCGAATTTTGGATAGGTCAGTATTATCTCAGCTGCTTGTCTGAAAACTTTCATGCAATTTTATACACAGTATGTTATATTTCAAGCAAAAATTTATGAAAAGGAATTACTTTATAAAATATTTCAGTTTCGATGTTATAATCGATAAGTACTAGTTCTGAGAGTACAGTTAAAACAATTTTTTGAAGAAACATTTGAAATTACGAATTATTCGCAGACTTAAAATTTCTATTATTAATTCTGCAATCATGTACTGTGTGCTATTCTTATTTCTGATTCATTTATGAAATAATAATCGAAATTAATAAAGTAACGAAAACTAGAAGGAATTCGTTTGTTAAGAAAAATTGTAAATCTTTTGGAATATATCCGCAGAGTGAGAGAGTCGCAAGCTTGCCTCTGATGTCATGGGGCGTGTTTTTGTATAATAGGTGCGAACAATCTAATTTCGGCTTTGGTAATGTGAAAAATTAAAATATCGTATGATGTACTAAATTGTAAGAAAATCAATGGGAAATATATTTAATTAAAAAATTGTGCAACATCGATCTTGCAGTTATTTAGTTCATCAAAGCGGTGAGGACCTCATGCTAGATTTCCAAAATCAAGAATCAGACCCCTAGACAAGAAGAACTGGAAACATCTCAACATGACAAGCTAAGTTTACTTGAAAGTTTATTGCAGTCTTCCCTCCTTTCGAATCTTCATAAAAAAACTTTGTACATTAATTACTTGGGCTGGGCATTGCTTAATGTGGACAACAGATGGATGAAGGAAGGACGGGGAGATTAGAGTACACACACAAATTTCCACACTTTGTTACTTTTCGCCTTCGTGCTGTTTTATGCTCCTGTTTAGTGCGTTTTACCGACGCTCGTCTCAAATAGTTTTCGGCGGGTACTGAGAAGCTTGCTGTCGTGTGCCCATACTAACATATCCATCCATCCATCCATCTCTGCTATGTGTATTACGTACTACATTACAACGAGAGATGGGAACACGTAGTGCCCCAAGGGATGCGGTAAAACATTATCGTTTCCGCGGTCCACGTGTTATGGCGTGGTGAGGTATACAGCTGCACGGGCGTACTGACTTCCAAATCACTGAACACAATAAAGACACCAGCCAAGTTACTGTGACACTGCACTTCACCCCAAACAGAGTCTTTTCAGGCGTGCATTCGTCTCTTATTTCATTTTTCTGGGTGACACTACAGCGAATTGTGATATGATCATACAGCACAAGAAACTGAAATTGAACAGCTAGACGAGAAAGGATCAGATGAAATACAGTGTGACGAATTAACATCTGCACTAACATCGCTTAAGAACAGAAAAGCAACAGGAAAAATATGGAAGAATGATGCTACACCAACAACTGCTACATCTCTTCAGCGAATATTGGAAGAAGAACAGTATACCCCAAAACTGGAAAACAGCAAGATTGATATAAATTTTTGAAAAGGAGGTAAAAGCCTATGCAGTAATTACAGAGGACTAGGTTTACTGGACGCAGGATACAAGGTGTATGCTAAGATTATACATACAAGACTTAAAAACTAGCAGAAGCAGTGCTGCATGAGGAACAAATGAATTTTAGGAAGGGACGCTCCACAATAAATGCAGTTTTTATTCTACAGCAAATAATACAAAAACGGCGGGAGTATAATAAAAAAACACACATTGCTTTTATTGACTTTTAAAAAGCTTTTGGCAATGTCAATAGAGAGAAACTTTGTGAAATGACGACGAATCGCGAATATCCAAAGCATTCAGTTAATGCGATAAAAAGTTTATATCAAGACACAACTATCACTCTAGATCTCTATGGCAAAACAACTAATGAAATACAAACCAGCAAAGGGGTACGTCAAGGCTGCTGCATCTCTCTAACTTCATTCAACATCTACATTAATGAGATAATACATATATGTTGTTGTTGTTGTTGTTGTGGTCTTCAGTCCTGAGATCGGTTTGATGCAGCTCTCCATGCTACTCTATCCTGTGCAAGCTTCTTCATCTCCCAGTACCTACTGCAACCTACATCCTTCTGAATCTGCTTAGTGTATTCATCTCTTGGTCTCCCTCTACGATTTTTACCCTCCACGCTGCCCTCCAATGCTAAATTTGTGATCCCTTGATGCCTCAAAACATGTCCTACCAACCGATCCCTTCTTCTAGTCAAGTTGTGCCACAAATTTCTCTTCTCCCCAATCCTATTCAATACCTCCTCATTAGTTACGTGATCTATCCATCTTATCTTCAGCATTCTTCTGTAGCACCACATTTCGAAAGCTTCTATTCTCTTCTTGTCCAAACTAGTTATCGTTCATGTTTCACTTCCATACATGGCTACACTCCAAACAAATACTTTCAGAAACGACTTCCTGATACGTAAATCTATATTCGATGTTTCGATGTTTCCTAAATAGCAAAACTCCTTTACTACTTTAAGTGTCTCATTTCATAATCTAATTCCCTCAGCATCATCCGATTTAGTTTGACTACATTCAATTATCCTCGTTTTGCTTTTGTTGATGTTCATCTTATATCCTCCTTCCAAGACAATGTCCAATCCATTAAACTGCTCTTCCAAGTCCTTTGCCGTATCTGACAGAATTACAATGTCTTCGGCGAACCTCAAAGTTTTTACTTCTTCTCCATGAATTTTAATACCTACTCCCAATTTTTCTTTCGTTTCCTTTACTGCTTGCTCAATATACAGATTGAATAACATCGGGGAGAGGCTACAACCCTGTCTCACTCCTTTCACAACCACTGCTTCCCTTTCATGCCCCTCGACTCTTATGACTGCCATCTGGTTTCTGTACAAATTGTAAATAGCCTTTCGCTCCCTGTATTTTACCCCTGCCACCTTCAGAATTTGAAAGAGAGTATTCCAGTCAACATTGTCAAAAGCTTTCTCTAAGTCTACAAATGCTAGAAACGTAGGTTTGCATTTTCTTAATCTTTCTTCTAAGATAAGTCGTAAGGTCAGTATTGCCTCACATGTTCCAACATTTCTGCGGAATGCAAACTGATCCTCCCCGAGCTCCGCATCTACCAGTTTTTCCATTCGTCTGTAAAGAATTTGCGTTAGTATTTTACAGCTGTGACTTATTAAGCTGATAGTTCGGTAATTTTCACATCTGTCAGGACCTGCTTTCTTTGGGATTGGAATTATTATATTCTTCTTGAAGTCTGAGGGTATTTCGCCTGTCTCATACATTTTGCTCACCAGCTGGTAGAGTTTTGTCATGACTGGCTCTCCCAAGGCCGTCAGTAGTTCTAATGGAATGTTGTCTACTCCGGGGGCCTTGTTTCTACTCAGGTCTTTCAGTGCTCTGTCAAACTCTTCACGCAGTATGTTATCTCCCATTTCGTCTTCATCTACATCCTCTTCCATTTCCATAATATTGTCCTCAAGTACATGGCCCTTGTATAAACCTTCTATATACTCCTTCCACCTTTCTGCCTTCCCTTCTTTGCTTAGAACTTGGTTGCCATCTGAGCTCTTGATATTTATACACGTGGTTCTCTTCCCTCCAAAGGTCTCTTTAATTTTCCTGTAGGCAGTATCTATCTTACCCCTAGTGAGATAAGCTTCTACATCCTTCTTCTACTGTGTCCCTTTCCCCCGTTCCTGTCAATTGTTCCCTTATGCTCTCCTTGAAACTCTGTACAACCTCTGGTTCTTTCAGCTTATCCAGATCCCATTTCCTTAAATTCCCACCTTTTTGCAGTTTCTTCAGTTTTAACCTACAGGTGATAACCAACAGATTGTGGTCGGAGTCCACATCTGCCCCTGGAAATGTCCTACAATTTAACACCTGATTCCTAAATCTCTGTCTTACCATTATATAATCTATCTGATACCTTTCAGTATCTCCAGGATTCCTCCATGTACACAAACTTATTTTATGTTTCTTAAACCAAGTGTTAGCTATGATTAAGTTATGCTCTGTGCAAAGTTCTACCAGACGGCTTCCTCTTTCATTTCTTAGGTGGTGGTGGTTAGTGTTTAACGTCCCGTCGACAACGAGGTCATTAGAGACGGAGCACAAGCTCGGGTTAAGGAAGGATTGGGAAGGAAATCGGCCGTGCCCTTTTAAAGGAACCATCCCGGCATTTGCCTGAAACGATTTAGGGAAATCACGGAAAACCTAAATCAGGATGGCCGGAGACGGGATTGAACCGTCGTCCTCCCGAATGCGAGTCCAGTGTGCTGACCACTGCGCACCTCGCTCGGTTTTCATTTCTTAGCCCCAATCCATAATCACCTACTATGTTTCCTTCTCTCCCTTTTCCTACTGACGAATTCCCTTCACTACCTGAATAATTTCTTTTATTTCATCATACACTTCATCAATTTCTTCATCATCTGCAGAGCTAGTTGGCATATAAACTTGTACTGCTGTAGTAGGCATGGGCTTTGTGTCTATCTTGGCCACAATAATGCGTACACTATGCTGTTTGTAGTAGCTTACCCGCATTCCTATTTTTTTATCATTATTAAACCTACTGCTGCTTGACCTCTATTTGATTTTGTGTTTATAACTCTGTAGTCACCTGACCAGAAGTCTTGTTCCTCCTGCCACCGAACTTCACTAATTCCCACTATATCTAACTTTAACCTATCCATTTCCCTTTTTAAATTTTCTAACCTACCTGCCCGATTAAGGGATCTGACATTCCACGCTCCGATCCGTAGAACGCCAGTTTTCTTTTTCCTGATAACGACGTACTCCTGAGTAGTCCCCGCCCGGAGATCCGAATGGGGGACTATTTTACCTCCGGAATATTTTACTCAAGAGGACGCCATCATCATTTAATCATACAGTAAAGCTGCATGTCCTCAGGAAAAATTACGGCTGTAGTTTCCCCTTGCTTTCAGCCGTTCGCAGTACCAGCACAGCATGGCTGTTTTGGTTAATGTTGCAAGGCCAGATCAGTCAACCATCCAGACTGTTGCCCCTGAAACTACTGAAAAGGCTGCTGCCCCTCTTCAGGAACCACACGTTTGTCTGGCCTCTCAACAGATACCCCTCCGTTGTGGTTGCACCTACGGTAAAGCCATCTGTATCGCTGAGGCACGCAAGCCTCCCCACCAACGGCAAGGTCCATGGTACATGGGGGGGGGGGGGGGGAGGGGAATACATATATGACAATCAGAATTTCAGAAAGGCATCTACCTAGACAGAAACATTCTTTTAAATAATTTACTATATGCTGATGATGCAGTGATCCTAGCAGACAAGGAAGATGGCCTTCAGAAAGGAATCTACTTGCTAAAATAAATAAATGCAAAATTTAACATGGAAATACCAAAAGAAAAAACTAAGGCAATGGCCTTCATGGGAAAAGAACCAATCAGAACCAAAATAGTGATAGATCAGAAGGTTTTAGAGCAAATAAACCATTTCAGTTACCTCGGATGTGAAGTGACATTTGGCTACAGCAGAGATATTGAAATTAAGCTTAGTAAATTCAGTCAGGTATGCAGAGCAATTAACAGAAACCCAAAAAACAAAACCAGGAAAGACACTTGAACCGTGTTGCAGCTTGCGTTGGTGATGTAGGTAGGTTGGTTTCGTGTAATAGGGATAGAGGCGTCTCGTTTCCTTCTCGTCTTTACTGGCACCACTTCGTTTGCCATCATTGTCTGTCCACGAGTGGCAGCAGCAGCAGTTATCGATATCTAGTACCCTAGTACTATCTTTAGAAGGGCGTCAAGTATTTTCCGGGTTGGAGAGTGTCAGGTAGTTCGGTTGGGACGGAGCAGCAGTGAAGTCTGGCAACGTAAGGACATGCCAGGACCGCTGGAGGCATGCAGGCACTGCCAGATCGAGGGTCTGTAGTTGCGAGGGCCACAACCTCTTTGTACACGGACCCAGGACGTTTGAGTTGAGTGAACATTAACCCAGTAGTGAAACCACCACTATTTTGAGATCACGCCGTTTGTTCGTGCGTTGCGACGTGCAGGGTTGCTGAGACGAAGAGCAATGAGTGGAGTGTTTGGACATGGCGAAATTATTTAGCCATCCTCCGCTTCTTATTATTAATCATTGAATTTCTTGTGTTTATTGGTGAAGTTCAAGCAGCGGTATTTTTCTGCCTAGTGTCTGCTAGCATCCCAGTTACCTGCCTGGAGGTTAGTGCATTTTGTCGGGGTGTACCTTTCCTGGCCTTGCCGCTGTTGTCCGGTAAGGCGTGTAGTTCCACAGCCTCCTTGATGGTGGTCCGGATATGTTGTTTCTTTTGGACTACTTTGGCCGTAGTGGTTAGTTCTGCTTCTGGATGTTCTAAACACTGGACTCTGAAGGCGCAGTACTGTGTGCCGGTTCGCCCTTGCCTTGCTTATTCTATCGTTGTATTGGTTACCAGACGTTAGGTAGATTTTTCAAGAATGTTGGTCTGTATTTGAACTGACACTAGTTTGAGTTGCCATCCAGTTAAATGAATACAGCTCTTGGCTGCCCGTCTCATAGTTTACGAAGTTGAGCGACTTTCCCAGGCCGTTCCTTGGAGCACTGACTGAGGCCCACTTCTCTCTTGATTTGATCACATTGTGATGATTTAAAAAAAAAAAAGATATTTTACTTTCGAGTTATTACTATTGCGGCCTTCAGCTGACAAGTAATTTAAATTTCTTGTCAATAAGGCCTTCAGCCGAGAATGCAATTTGTCTTCAGAAATTTTAATTTGAAATTGTGTCTTAATAGTGAAATTTTGATGATTGTCTTTTTCAAAACAATTTTTTAGTTTCTCCTGGGAGAAGTTTAACGGTTTTTAAGAATCGGCTATCCAGGCCTTCAGCTTTTAAATTGTTTTGGGTTATTGCTATTGGGGCCTTAAGCCATCAAATAATTTTAATTTCTGGTCAATAAGGCCTTCAACCGTGACTGCAATTTGTCCTAAGAATTGGTAATTAGATATTGTCTCTTAATCGTGATATTTTGATGATTGTCTTTAAAAAAAATGAATTTTGAGTTATTACTATTGGGGCCATCAGCTGACAAGTAATTTCTATTTCTGGCCAGTAAGGCCCTCAGCCATGAGTGCAACTTGCTTAAGAATTTATTTTATTTAGGCATTGTGTCTTAACAGTCAAATTTGATAATTGTTTCTTATTGTCAGTCTTATTTGCAATTGGTTGCAAATAAAGTGTACGGGATTAAAAACAACCTGGGCAACTAACGGTAACTGAGGGAGGTCCAGTCCACACAGAATCCTGCCTTTCACTGAGTTCCATGTTTCAACGCTCAAATTAAATTTTACAAAACTGTTGCTGTTCCCACAGTGCTCTATGGAAGTGAGACCTGGGTGATTACCCAGAAGCAAAAAATCCGGGTTCGGGCACAAGAAATGAAATTCCTTAGAGGTGTTGAAGGTTGCACAAGAGAAGACAGGCAAAGAAATCAATATCACAGAAGAACTGCAAATCTTTAGCCTCAGTGATAAAATTCGAGATTACAGAAGAAAATGGAACGAACATCTACAAAGAATAGAGAGTAAGAGACTTCCATCAAAGGCAAGAAATTATAAGTGTCATGGGAGAAGAGACAGAGGAAGACACCGACAGAGATGGGCACCGTAACAGGTAATTCCTGCCTAATGCCTGAAGAGAAGTTGAAGAAGAAAATGGGTGACAATGCATGACCATGTCGAAGAGCACAAATAGAAGAGCTCTTAGGAGGAGAGAATATTCGGCGAATGGACTGGCCTGCCCGTTTTCCTTGCCGTAAATTCCATCGAGCACGTGTGGGATGCGCTTATGGAAATTACTGCAGCACTAGCAACCATCCGGCAGTTGGCGAACACTCTGGTGCAGCAATGGAACGCTCTACGACGAGAACTCCTTACCATCATGGGAGCACGGTGCAGAGCGTGTAGTGATTACATACCCTATCAAGAACCACGTCCCGTCTCGATAATGTACGGGCGACCACTATAAATCGCGGTGAATTCAGTGTAATTACTGCATTTGAATAAAAGTTTCATTTGTTTGGATCATCTTCTCTACTGTACTGTACAATAATATAGCAGTTGTTTCCTAGTATGGTCCGAGTTGCATCGGTCTATGTTACTTAGCAGTGATGTATCACGCGAAATTTACTTTCGTTGTTAATTCTTGCGCAACAGTGTGTATGTGATACACTAATCAGAACAATCAGGGGTCTTTCAACCTATCGTGTCAGGTACTGAGAACAACGCTGTCCGAAAGAGGGAAGAATACAATAACAATTTAATTACTACAACAAGAGGTTAAACGGTCACACTTTCTGCACATGTCACTTAAAAATGTGGTGTCACTGTGTGTGTGGGGGGGGGGGGGAGAGGGGGAGGGGCAGAGGTTGTTTCAGTATCCGATATCTCCATGTGGCGCTCTAGCGAAGTCGGGCTATCAGATGGTTCCATACTAGAAGAGACCGAGCGAGGTGGCGCAGTGGTTAGCACACTGGACTCGGATTCGGGAGTACGACGATTCAAACTCGCGTCCGGTCATTCTGATTTAGCTTTACCGTGATTTCCCTAAATCGCTGAAGGCAAGTGCCAGGATAGTTCCTTTGAAAGAGCATGGCCGATTTCCTTCCCCATCCTTCCCTAATCCGATAGGACCTACGACCTCGCTATTTGGTCGCCTGTCACAGGTCAACCAACAATATTGCAAGAGAGTAGGAAGATGTTCGTTACTGAGCCGTAATGCCGACTGGAGCCGAAGCTACTGTCGTTTAGAATCACATCTATCATCGCGAATATGTAGTTATGGTGATTACTTGACATTTGCGACTATACTGGAGGCGATCTAGAAATCTAGACATGGTTGTTCTTCTTACTATGGAACTTCATTCTCCCAGATCGCTTAAAAATCCGCAATGATTACTGGTTTCAGTGAAATGAAATCGCCATCTTGAGAGGATTTGTATAGAAAATATTTGACAGGGCCAATTCATTTTGTGGAGTGTTCACAATGATTGGACGTAACTCTAATGTACATAAAGGAACAGTTATGGAAAATTCTTACCTCAAACCAACATAAAATGAATATTCCATGATACTGTCTCTCGTCATACAATTAAAGAATAGCTGTACGAATAGTGCACAATGGTCAGAAATAAAATGCATAAGACGTGAATAAAATCTTTTAATTTTGCGTCTTGTATACATCTGATAGGAAACTGTAACAAGACAATCCGTCGGAATACATTGTGTTTTGAGGTGCCACCAGATGGCAGCAGTGTTTTACAATATAAGATTGTATTTTTAAGTAGAATACAAAGAAAAATTCACAATGGTAAAAGGATTATATACTCTGCTTTCCAAATCTATACATCAAAAAATTATTGCAAAATTTTTTTTACCGTTTCTTATTTCAGTGTTATGATCATTGTACCCAGATATATTGGGGCTAAACTGTTAACACTACAAGAATAAATTGTCGGTATATAAACATTAAAAATATGGAAACGATGTTGTGCGATTTTACTACAGGCGAGAGTAGAGTCTCGTATAATAATGTGTCTTCAATGATCAGCTGATATGCGCTGAGTAGCTCGAGGTTTATGTTATGGTCCAATATATTAACTCTGCTATCTGAGTCACGGTCTACGTTACGATATGTGTTACATAATGTCTCATTATACAAAAGCTTCGGACCAAATTCCATCTTAAAATTTAATAGCAGAGAGAATTCTTGAGGTGGCATGTCGTTATTACCCAGAAAACACGCTGGTGTGCCCTATTTTAAACCATTGCACCGCCTTACAGCGTAATATCAGGTTCAGGTATGTAACAGATAATAATGTATCAAAAGTTGTTTCTAAGTAATGTGAACAGTCGTCGAAACACCATATATATATATATATATATATATATATATATATATATATATATATATATATATAGTTGGCAATTTAACTTCTCTGGAATTAGTAATCATCGTATATTTTTATGCGATCTGGACGAATAAACGTCTGTAATCATAAGAACGACTGTGTTTAGATATGTTTGAATTGTAGACTGCAGTTGTTTATGCTGAGCATCGAAAGTTCTCAGGTAAAGAATGTGAAAGGCAGTCAACATTTGGCATGTTTTACCTCCCTCAAAGATTGTTCCTCACAGCGTCACATAAACCTGCACGCCTCAGTGATAAGAAAAAAGACTCAGGAAGTGGACACTGACTGACTGGGAGCCTGCAGCGTTGACAGACGAGTGGCGATTTTTGCCTCTTTTGAAATGATGAAATGGCGCCGAGTGCACTGGCGAGCCAGTTATGGGCCTAACTGGCAGTGTATAGAAGAAATACACTGACGGGAAGAAAGCCGCAACACGAAGGGGGGGTTGTGCGACATAAACGAAAGCTGGTAAGCATGCTTCGACATCTAAAAGATGGAGTGTATTTAAATTTCGTGCAATTCGCATAAGAGTGACGGAAGTAGTGCCACGATGAGGATGCAGATCAGATCTGCTTCGAATACACGGTGTAACGGCCGTGACCGTCAGTTCCCTTTGAGACTGTACGTGATGGGTAGATGTTAGTCAGGAATGTCTCTAAGGCGACAAAGACGCAATTCTCAACGTCTCACTGACACATAGCAAGGTTGTGCGATCGGGCTACGAGAAGCGGGACGTTCCTTCTGCGAGACTGCAGGAAGACTTGTCAGGAATGTAGCCACTCTACATGATTGCTGGCAGCGGTGGTCACAAAAATGTACAGTCTCAAAATGACTAAGCTCCATAGGTAAGACCATCTGGTTCGGCGTGTGGCTCTGACGCATAGTAGTGCATCTACAGCAGCAATTTTGGTAGCAATTGGCAGTACAGTGACACAAAGAACTGTTACAAATCAGTTACTTCAAAGACAGCTCGAAGCCAGACGCCCTGTAGCATTCACTTATCCGGAAGCACGATCATTTGCAACTTCACTGGCGTCAAGCGAGAGCTCCTTGGAGGGCACGGAAGGTGTCTGTTGTGTTTTCGTATGAAAGCTGATTCTGCCTCGGAGCCAGCGATGGCTGTTTGGTGGTTAGAGGAGGCCAGTTTGAGAGCCTGCAACCAACCCGTCTGCGTGCTAGACACTGGACCTACACCTGGAGTTATGGTTTGGGGTGCGACTTTGGATGACAGCAGGAACAATCTTATGGCTATCCTACGCACCCTGACTGCACATCTGAATGTCAGGCTGCTGAATCGACCTGTGGTCGCCTCTCCCCTTCTCCAGGAACTGACGTACACCCACATTTTGCAACAATCCTCATCAGGGTTTAATTTTTATCAGTCAAATCTTTGCTCACGATTTAGACCACCTAAAATCTGGAAGTCCGATTCTTATCCGATTGTGCCTACCTTGTACACTTCTACATCTTTATGATGAATACTCTGTGGACACTCCCGTCTCCCTTCTTCATAAGGTTCAAATGGTTCAAATGGCTCTGAGCACTATGGGACTTAACATATGAGGTCATCAGTCCCCTAGAACTTAGAACTACTTAAACCTAACTAACCTAAGGACATCACACAAATCCATGCCAGAGGAAGGATTCGAACCTGCCACCGTAGCGATCACGCAGTTCCAGACTGTAGCGCCTAGAACCGCTCGTCCACTCTGGCCGGCCTCTTCACAAGGCTACAAGCATACATTCCTGGTTTGATGAGCAGTCAGGATCCGTCGGAGATTGGTGATCCACAAAATGCCATAGACATTGTCTCTAAACCTCCATCCGAACAGGCTTCGGAAGGTCCTCCGCTACCGACCGACCACCGTGTTATCCTTGGCCAATAGGCGTCACTGGATGCGGATAAGGAGGGGCACGTGGTCAGACACCACTCTCCCGGCCGTTGTCAGGTTTCGTGACCGGAGCCGCTACTTCCCAATCAGCTGGCTGCTCAAGTGGATTCACAAGGGCTACTTGCACCCTGTTTGCCAAGAGCACTCTGCAGACCCGGATGGTCACCCATCCAACTGCTAGCCAAGACCGACAGAGCTTAACCTTGGTGATCTGTCGGTTTCCGGTGTTACTACTGTGACAAGACAGTTGGCCATAGTCAGTGTCTAAGCGGTTGTAATGTAGCAATCAACATCCTCGCAATCTGCTAGATCAACTTCTAGATCTTCATCCTCGCTGAACTGTGGCAGTTCAAGAAAGGATGTGCCCTGAGACTGATTAATTTTTGGTCCAGAGAGTCTTAGTAAACACGTTGTTCAGCAAAACATTTTCTTTTTTTTATCAGTCATCAGTCTTCTGAGTGATGTGACGCGGTATGCCACGAATTTCTCTCCTGTGCCAATCTTTTCAGCACTGGCAACCTACATCCTAAGTTATTTACTGGCTGTATTCCGTCTCTGTCTTCCTTCACAGCTTTTACACTCTACAGCATCCTCTACTACCACCAAGGTTATTCCCTGATGTCTTATACATGTGGCCTATAACTGAAATGCATAGGAGTGATCCTCGGAGGACATGGCGGCCACAGGGCTGGTTCACCCTCGCAATCCAACGACTGGGGGAAACATCGTCTAAGTGTCCTCTGACAACAACAGCGAAGTGTGGTGGTGTCTCATCATGCTGGAGCCATAATCGTTGTCTGATGACCGGCAGTACATTCTCCAACATTTGCAGTAGTACCTCCCAGTGAAACGGCAATTTCCTCCGCCGAGCGTGTTAGACAGCAGATACTGTTCAGTTAAACGGTAGCGAAGAATAGCAACCCACAATTATGTGGTAAATCACTGTTGATGGTGGAACAAGTGAGTTCCATTATGGTCCTCCAAATACCTGACGTGACTTTTGTGGCTACTGAAAACACCTTCCCTTGTGATGCCAGCCTCGTCAGTAAACAAAACACACCTTTGGCAAGTGGGGGATGCTTACAAGTTAGTGTACAGACCATCGGCAGATTTCCACGTGCTAGGGCATGCCACCAGCTGACGGGTCATGTACCGCTGATACGTGTATGGATGACCATCTTGCGCGGGACTTAATACAATTTGGTGCTGGCGGTGTTTAGTTCCCTGGCTATGAAGCGTACACTGGTGTTGGCGTTGTCCTCCTGTCGATGTCGCTGTAATACGGCTTTCTCGAACTGAACAGTTGGCACACTGAGAGGTCCACCAGTTTTCCGCAGTTACGACCAAGGGAATCTGTTTCAAAAAGGCGGCTGTGCGACATGATTTACTAAACACCTCCCTAGAAATCGTTCTGCCTGAAATGAGTTAGAACATCGTATCTGACCGTGAACATATATAGAGATATTAATACAGTCGCAGAGAACTTTTCATATTTCAGAGTCTGTGTAATTCCATACAGTAAAACTCTCAACATCAACATCTGCCAAATTTACAGTAACACGTACTAATAGTAAGCCTTCACGACTGTCAAAGAATACCAACGAGAAAAAATTAGATGTGAAATATTGTTTCCATGTGGACCTGATCATGCTGGAAATAAAGATACCACAATAAAGACAAATCTGTTGAATGCTCATACGTTGACATACTACAGTAAGGTATGCACTGGGGTGAGAAAAGTCGTGGGATACTCCCCCCCCCCCCCCCCCCCCAATATCGTTTCAGACCTCCTTTTTCAGTATGTAGTGCACCAGCTCGATTTGGCATAAACTCAACATGTCGCTGGAAGTCCACTGCGGAAGTATAGAGCCATGCTGCCGCTATACCTGCCCACAATTGCAATCTGGACGTCCAAATCATTAGCTCCAATTGTCCAGAACGTTCTTCAAACCGGTTTAACAAAAATTCAATCGTTATTTGGGAATATGAACTACATGAAGTGCTGCAAATGATCTCCAGATAGCCGAGCATAAACATTACATGCTAATGATCTTTTCAGTTGGACCAGAGGACTCAGTCCATTCCATGTTAACAGAGCCCACACCATTACGGAGCAACCACCAGCATGCACAGTGCCTCGTTGACAACTTGGGTCCATGGCTTCGTGGGGTCTGTGCCATACTCCAACCCTACCATCAGCTCTTTTCATCTGAAATCACGACTCATCTGACTAGACCACGATTACCCGGTCGCTTAGGGCCCAACTAATATTGTCACGAGCCCACGTCAGGCGCTGTAGATGATATCGTGCTGACAGCAAAGGCACCCGCGTCCGTCGTCTGCTGCCATAGCCCATTTGCGCCCAACTTCGCCGCACTGCACTAACGGATACGTTCGACGTACGTCCCACATTGATTTCTGCGGTCATTTCACACAGTGTTCCTTGGCTGTTAGTACTGAAAACTCCACGTAAACGACTCTGCTCTCGGTCGTTAAGTGAAGGCCGTCGGCCACTATCGTGTCCGTAGTGGGAGGTTATGCCGGAAATTTGATACTCGCGGCACTCTATTGACATTTGGATCTCGGAATACTGAATTAGCCAACGATTCCCGATGTGGAATGTTCCATGAGTCTAGCTCCAATTACCATTCCACGTTCAAAGTCTGTTAATCCCTGTCGTGCGGACGTAATCACATCATCAGGAATTTTTTCACATCATTCATCTGAGTATAAAATGATAATTCTGGCATTGCACTAGCCTTTTATACCATGTGTACCCGATACTAACGCCATCTGTATGTGTGTATATCGCTATCCTACCATCTCAGTGTAAACTACAACGGTGACATGCTTAAACGCAGATGGGAGCTACATTTAAGGTGTTATGACACAAACAGAACCGTCCGCGCCGACTTCATCCCAAATAAAAAACATATAAATAGTTGCCATCTGGACCTCACCTGTTTGCCACATTCGACGCACACACTCATAAAATTTTGTTGTCTGCAGTTGGTACCTTTTGAATATTGACGAAGGCCGAAAAATGTCTACATCTACATCTACAAGGCTACCCTGCAAATCACATTTAAGTGCCTGACAGAGTCTTCATCTAACCTCCTTCACAATAGTTCTCTATTATTCCAATCTCGAACAGCGCGCGGAAAAAATGGGCACCTATATCTTTCCGTGCGAGCTCTAATTTCCCTTATTTTATTATGACAATCGTTTCTTCCTATGTAGCTCACCGTCCAAAAAATATTTTCGCATTCTACTCTCTCTCCTTTATTTCGCGATAATGTGAGAGGCGCTCCCCTTCTTTGAACTTTCTCGATGTACTCGGTGAATCCTGTGAAGCAATAAGTAAATAGCAGCTTTGGCGCAAACTCTTAAAAATTTTTCTTCAATATTTGAGAATTCCGAGACGCAGCCTATTGAAAATCTTTACATTAACTTGGGATTTTCCCGTGGTCACTTTTACTAACCCGCGTCCAGCGCAACGTAAAATAAACGAAAGATTTCATTATTTATAATTAATCGATTAAACATGATAGTAATTAATTCTTTAATGTAAACACAGACCACGTGGAAATGAAACAGAGCATCAGAGTAAGAGACTCAAGTTATTTCTGAACTGAAAGCTACGAAGATATGAAATACCTTAATTGTGGATATATTGATTTCATTTACATAATTATTAATTTGACGTTTACAAACCGTAATTTTATTTATCGTAAACGGAAAAAGTAATTACGTAATTCGAAGTGTCTTCTTAGGCAATTGAATAAAAGCATTCCAAATAATACGGGCGTATGCTAGTTGATACCACTTGAGGATGAACTATGAATGAACAATGAAAGACACGGGTCCACAATTAGTTACAGCAATAGCCAATGCTTCTCTCTTAGTTACATCATCATCAACATCTGCCTGAATACTGTGCAAGACCCACATAAGTGCTTGGCAGAGGACTCACCGAACCAACTTCAAACTCTGTCTCTACTATTCAACATCCAAAGAGCGTGGGGGGAAAAGGAACATTCAAATCTTTCCGTGTGGGCTCTGACTTCTCTTACTTTATTACGATGATAATTACTCTCTTCGTGGGTGGACTTCAGCAAAATATTTCACATTCGTAAAGGAAACATGGTAAGTGAAATGTCGTGAAGAGACCTCGTTGCAATGAATCAATCCTTTGTTTTAATGTTTGTCGCTGCAACTTGCCTATCACATTAGCGACACTCTCTCCCCTTTTTCGCGACAATAAAAATTGAGTTGCTCTTCCTTGATCTCTTTCGGTGTCCTTCGTCAATCCTACGGGAAAGGATCTCATACCTAGCAGCAGTAGTCCAGAAGAGGACGGACAAGCATAGTGAAAGTAGTTTCATTAGTAAATTTCTAGCATCCTCTAAGCGTTCTGGCAATAAGAGGCAGTCTTGAATCCCCTTCCGCTCATTTATATGTGATTTTTCCAGTGTAACCGAAATTTAACGGATTACATTTGGTACTCATACGTATCAGCTTACACTTCTTTTTGTTCAGAATCTATTGCCACTTATCGCACCATACAGACATCTTGCCTGCATAATTTTGTAATTGGTTTTGATCTTATGAACACTTTACTAGAAGGTAAGGCACAGCATCATCTCCAAACAATCTAAGTGTGCTGCTCAGATTGTTTCTTTAATCTTTCATGTATATCAGGAACAGTAGAAAGCCTAAAACACTTGCCTGGGGAACAGAAGATAGCAGTCCTGATTTACTAGAATACTTTGTGGCAATTACTAGGCACTGTGGCCTTTCAGACAGGAAATCACGAACCCAGTCATACAACTTAGATGATACTCCACAGGCACGCAATGTTGTTCGAGGCCTCTTCTGAGGAACCGTATCAAAAGCCTTCTGGAAATACAGAAATATGTAATCAATATCAAATCTCCTGTCGATACCACTCGTTACATCGTGTGAGTAAAGAGTCAGTTGTATTTCGCAAGAACGGTACTTTCTAAATCGGTGGTTACTATGTTTCGATGGATCGTTTCCTTAACGATAACTCACAATTTTCGAACATAGTATAAGTTTTATAATCCTATTTCAAATCACAATCAGTGATATGGGTTTGTAATCCAAGATATTCCTTCTAGTTCGCGGTTCAAAAATATTCCTTCTCTCCCCCCGTTCCTTCCCGCCCCTCCCCACAAACCATTCACATGCTTCTCAAGTATGGCACCAGTGTTGCTACGCAGCATATTCACGAAACGATTTGTTTAAATTTAAATTAAAAAAATTATTCACATTGGTAAGAAGTAACCTGTTGTTTTGCTAACATCGGAGAAAGAAATTTTGTCTTTAATACAGATGCTATGATGTTTCAGTGGCTTCTTTATCGATATTGAAACATCTATTATCAAACCCCTGACACATATTTTGTAAACATCGATTATCACCGATCATCCCTAGATCCCACGCAGCACTTGCAAAGCCACGCTTGGAAAAGGGAAATAGAAAGAGATAACAAGATTCCATTAATACTCTCGCCCTCTCACCGTACAGCCTTTTTTTCGGGTTATTCCCGTTACCTACCTCTGTTTTAGAAGGCACGTTAATGTTCCATACTTCATCATGAATCGTTGCTAATCAGATTTAATGCTTCACGAACATAGGCCGAAGATGAACACGATAGACACGGTTGTGCAGATAAGGCACTGATAGCGTGCGATGATTACATTCCGCGATATGACGGGTTAAAGAAGACACTCTTTACGTACCTGCGTCTTTGGGGAGCAGGTGCCTCGCAGTTTAATATAAACATGAGGTGGCTCAGTTGAACTGCAGATATGCGCGAGTCTAGACGCATCACTCCCGGTATATCGGATGAGAAGAAAAAAGAACCCGCTGAAAACTGTGAGTATTGCTCTTAGCTTAGGACGCTGCACAGTTCGATATACAGTGTGGTTACAACGGAGATGGCGGAAGTAAATTAAGCGACTTACACTGAAAATACGACCTTTTTTTGTGAACTGGGATGTTCTTTCATATTTCATGCTTCTTGTGATGGTTTATGTCTGAAGATGGAACCTCTTATTTCGAAAGGCATTGTAAATACGAGTAGGCGAGTTATTCTTTTGAACTGGATATTATCTGTCGTTGCTATTATGATACATTATTTGGCATTTTTATTTATTTGTAGCTCTTCGTTTAGCAACAATGTAACCTTACTTTTCTAAATTTTCACGTATGTTTTTAGTACTGTGGTTAGGCGTGGTAGGAAAAACTGTCCAGACAGTTTTGTGGTGGGCTTGTGATTAAGGTATCGCAGAGAAAGTATTGGGATTGTGCTTTGTAAATAAACTTGATGACAGGGTAACACTACATCTACATGGATACTCTGCAAATCATACTTAAGTGCCGGGCACAGGGTTCATCGAACCACCTTCGTAATAACCGTATATTATACCAGTCTCAAACAGCACGCGGAGAATAACGAACACCTATATCTTTCCATGCGAGCTCTTATTTCCCTTCATTTATTATGATGATCGTTTCTCCCTATGTACGTCGCCCTGAAGAAAATACTTTCGCATTCGAAGCAGAAAGTTGGTGTTTCAAATTTCGTGAGAAGATTCCGTCACAACGGAAAACGCCTTTCTTTTGGTGATGTCCAGCCCAAATCCTGCATGGTGTCAGCCACACTCTCACCGCTATTTCGCGATAAATCAAAATGTGCTCGTCTTCTTTTAACTTTTTTGATGCACTCCGTTGATCCTGTCTGTTGTGTGTAGCGAGAGATTAGCATTGTATGTGCTGAAAACATCAGAAAATCGTCGACAGAAAAGAAAAGGAAACATGTCTTTCAATAATACAGACCGAGTCAACAAAAGATTCTAGCGATTGTTACTTTTCTAGCGCTGACTTTATTAACTACAACTAATAAATCAAAAACGAAACTGGAGATCAAAAATTCCGTCAGCCATTAGGCAAGTGGGTCATCGTCTAGATATTCCTTTTCCTCTACCACACGAAGTTTTTGAGGAGATTACGCTGGATATTTACAGTGACACCAACTTTGATGAAGATTAGCAAGTTCTTGACGAGTTCCATTGTAAATTGGACCATTTAGAACAAAATATGTTTACACAAATCGAGTGAAATAATTTGGTCGTTAATGTGGATATAACGAAGGATGCTCAAACAAAAGAACTTGTCCACTGGAGGAATAAATATTTTGCGACGGAATAGTCACATACTGCTTTGCGACAATAAGTACTTTTGGCAGCTTAACTGTGCTGGAGGGAAATACTCAGCTAGTGGCTTCTGGAGGAGGTTTGTGAATTTCTCTTCCCTGAAGCAGGCCTGAGAGGATGTGGGGAGGGACCTGGCTGGTGTGAGCGCTTCCACCACCCGTTGGGCTGCCAGTTTGGAAGACTGAGGGCCCAAAACTGGCCACGTTCCGTCGCCCGAAAGATGGCACAGGCCTTAGGAGCCAACGCAGAGCTACCGGAGATCTCCTGGGTATTGCTAGCGCCACACGTATGAAAACCCACTCAGCTGATACAAACACTTAACGACTTCGCCGTTTTCAGTGTGGGAAAATTCTAAATAACATCAGCCAATCAGGCCCGTAGCGTGAGTGTCTGAACAAATGAGTGGCGACACAGCATATACAGTGAACCAACCTCTGACCAATTAATCGGTGTACAGTAAGCGATAGCGGAGAAGTTTCGGCAGACCTCCAGTGCGTTTTAGCATGTTCAGAATAATTCTTCGTCGTCATTGTGGAAAAAGTTGTGAAGCCTGCCCTCCAAACAGTGAGTGGGTTTCTAAAACCGGGAGGGGGATAGAATGGGGGGGGGGGGGGATGGGGAGCGGGAAGATCGAAAGGCAGAGAGACGGTGTGTTGACATGTGGCCATAAGGTCGTATTGAAAGACAGTGGCGCCTTGTCGCATGTCGCAGCCCGGCGCAGTTTTGCTCAGCGCTCTGAGTAAGTGCCGCCTTTAAGTGTTAGCGCTGCCATTGCTTAAAGCCTCTCACAATATCCGAGGTCAGTTCCGCAACTTGTGTGGCTTTGTCAGTGTTTTTACTTATTTGGATCTATGAACCTCTTTCAGTTTGCGTTTTCGAGCTGTACTGATTTTCGAAAGCCAAAAGTGACTCCATAGCCATCTTCTGTTCGATCGGTGGTATTCACCACACGTTAGCAGGTCAGTCTGTCCCAAGCGAGTTCCATTCAATGATACCATTTATTGTACCTTTGAGAACATCGACGTGCATTCCATTATGGAAAATAATTTAGACATTTTCAGAGATAACTTCTCTTTCATTGAATTTCAAGTAAGCAGTCGGTTTGATATTAAATATGAGAAAACATTTGTCTAATTGTGAAAAATTTAGAGAAAATAAATAAGATAAATAAGATAAATAAGATTGAAAGTACTGATTTTTTCCCATTTTCTGTGCTACAACAACCCAGATTAGGCGATCCACATAAAATAATACGTAGACAGATTTCTTCTCCATAACTGAATTGTGCTCTCACTGTGGCGGCATTCCTTTGTAAAGTTGGAACACACACACTTTATATATATATATATATATATATATATATATATATATATATATATATATGTGTGTGTGTGTGTGTGAGTGTTTCTACTTTACAAAGGAATGCCGCCACACACACACACAAACATATATATATATATATATATATATATATATATATATGTGTGTGTGCCGATATATCGTGCTTTACCAAGGAATGCACAGTGAGAGTACAATTCAATTATGGAGAAGAAATTGTGCTCTCACTGTGGCAGCATTCCTTGGTAATATATATATATATATATATATATATATATATATATATATATATATATATATATATATATATATATATGGGTTCTTACTTTACAAAGGAATGCCGCCACAGTGAGAGTACAATTCAGTTATGGAGAAGAAATTGTGCTCTCACTGTGGCGGCATATATATATATATATATATATATGTGTGTGTGTGTGTGTGTGTTTGTGGTAGAGAAGTTAATTAATTTGCATGACAAACGAATAATGAGAATTTCTCTCATTTGCATTTAACACAGGTTTGGAATCACAGAATTGTTGGGTTAAAGGAATATAAGGCATACACCAGTTTGCATAATGTTCATGTTGAGCACATAAGTGTACTAGGCACAAAGCACTATCCAGTGCCCCAACACAAGCCAACACAACACACACACACCCTTTATACATAAACATTTCAGTGTATGTGTGTAGGAGAAGAGACCAATTATTACCTTACTGTTGTGAATTGTTTGTACACTGAAGAGCCAAAGAAACTGGTATACCTGCCTAATATCGAGTAGGGCCCTCGCGAGCGCGAAGGAGTGCTGCAACTCGGCGTAGTATGGACTCCACTAATGTCTGAAGTAGTGCTGGAGGGAATTGACACCATGGATCCTGCAGGGCTGTCCATAACCCCGTAAGAGAGGGTGGAGCTCTCTTCTGAACAGCGCGTTGCAAGGAATTTAAGATATGCTCAATAATGTTCATGTCTGGGGAGTTTGCTGGCCAGCGGAAGCGTTCCAACTCACAAGGGTGTTCCTGGAGCCACTCTGTAGCAGTTCCGGACTTGTGGGGTGTCGCATTTTCCTACTGGAATTGCCAGAGTCCATCGGAATGCACAACGGACATGAACGAATGCAGGTGATCAGACAGGATGTTCACGTAGGTGTCACCTGTCAAGAGTCGTATGTAGACGTATTAGGGCTCCCATATCACTCCAACTGCACGCGCCCCACACCATTACATAGCCTCCACCAGCGTGAAAATTCCCCTACTGACATGCAGGGTACATGGATTAATGAGGTTGTCTCCATACCAGTACACGTCCATCCGGTCGATAGAATTTGAAACGAGACCAGGCAACATGTTTCCAGTCATGAATAGTACAGTGCCGCTCTTGATGGGCCCAAACGAGGCGTAAAGCTTTGTCACATGCAATCATCAAGGGTACATGAGTCGGCATTTGGCTCCGAATGCCCCTATCGATGATATTTCGGTGAATGGGTCGCACACTGATAGTTGTTTATGGCCCGGCATTGAAATCTGTAGCAATTTGCGGAAGGGTTGCACTTCTGTCACGTTCAACGATTCTCTTCAATCATCATTGGTCCCGTCTTTGCAGGATCTTTTCCCGTCCGCAGCGATGTCGGAAATTTGATGTTTTACGGGATTCTTGATATTCACAGTAAGCTGTTGAAATAGTCGTACGGGGAAATCCCCACTTCATAACTACGTCGAAGATGCAGTGTCCCATCGCTCGTGCGCCGACTATAACATCACGTTCAAGCTCACTTAAATCTTGATAAATTACCATTGCAGCAGCAGTAACAGATCTAACAACTGCGCCGGACACTTGTCCTATATAGGTGTTGCCGACCGCAGTGCTGTATTCTACAGTTGACATATCTCTGTATTTGAATACGTATACATATACGAGTTTCTTTAGCACTTCATTGTATATTACTGGCTTCGTGAATGAATTCGGAACTGAAAATGAAAAGGAGAAATGGATACCGTTTATAGGTTCAAATAAAAGTAGGTGGAATGCTGTTTTATTAGACGATGGCAACACCAATACGTTTCTATCTCTTTACCAGTTCGCACATACGACATAAATTACGGAAACTTTGATATAATTCCAGAATGAGATTTTCACTCTGCAGCGGAGTGTGCGCTGATATAAAACTTCCTGGCAGAATAAAACTGTGTGCCCGACCGAGACTCGAATTCGGGACCTTTGCCTTTCGCGGGCAAGTGCTCTACCAACTGAGCTACCGAAGCACGACTCACGCCCGGTACTCACAGCTTTACTTCTGCCAGTACCTCGTCTCCTACCTTCCAAGCTTTACAGAGGCTCTCCTGCGAAGCTGACTTTAATCTGCCAGGAAGTTTGATACAATTGTATCTAAAATGAACTATTCCACTAAAGTTTTAAATGTATGAGGCAGGTTGAAAGTATCATGTAACGCTTCTTGGCAATAAAATCATTTTACTGAATACCCCTGTTTCATATGAATAGTAGGACCAAGAGCCCGCAGTAGTAGGGTATAAGACCCACATTGTCCAGAATAAACTGGCTTAGAAGCCTGGAGAGAAGAATGTATTGCTCAATAACCTAGTGTATCCAAAAGGCTCTGTTACCATCTCTACATATTCGGTTAGGCCTAATGAAACAGCTCGTGAAAATGTTACCAAAGACGAAGAATGTTTGAAATATCTGTTTAAGAAGTTTCGTTATCTACGTGACGCGAAATCGAAAGATGGTTTGTCTGTTGGACAGATTCCAGATTCCACTGAAAGTGATTGTGAATGGTAGAGAGGATTGTGTATGATTCAAGGACGTTGTTAGGAAATTCATAAACAGCAAAAAGGACTCTACAAAATAACAAAACTTCTTAATGTTCTGCAAAATTATATTTATTTGAGGATGAAATGGATTTCGGCTTCGTACACCATCCTTAGGTGACAGTAGAATGTCACCAACATAGGTACAATCATGTGTGACCTACACACATATTACTTATACAGAAGATGGAAATAATACGAAAACAATGAGATGTAGAGTGTTTGCATAGGAAATTGTTATATTTTTGTCATGTTTCCTTTTTTTAGTTACTGTAACTATTCTCATATTACGAAAAATGTCCTACCTTCCTTTGTAAACGCCCTAAATTCCATCATTTTTGTATATTTTCGGTATGATAAACAAATAATATCTGCTTAAGTTGCATCTCGTTTCATATGCGTTTGCCACACTCAGTTGTCACCTGAAGATGGCCTAAGAACCTCAAAGCTCGTGACCAAATAAATATGATTTTGCAGCATTGTAGGAAATGACTTCTGTTTAATACAGTTACAATGTGTACGGGAACCACCTGCTTGTGAGGGGTATGGACAGAATACATTTTTACTGAAAACGTTCATTTATATGCCTTGCATTCGGGTGCTGTGAAATGCGTTCGTTGTCCAGCCACACCCTGAGGTTAAGGTGCTGTTCACACGATCGGGACTGCTGATCGA
Organism: Schistocerca gregaria; assembly: GCF_023897955.1. Taxonomy (NCBI): domain Eukaryota; kingdom Metazoa; phylum Arthropoda; class Insecta; order Orthoptera; family Acrididae; genus Schistocerca; species Schistocerca gregaria. The sequence goes on from NC_064925.1 coordinate 457,909,851, forward strand.
TGAACGCCATAAATGGACTTCGTTCAAATAAGGCTGTGTGAAGGCATCACATGATGCTCCACATGCGGGCAGCTAAGGGACGAGGCATTAACGTTTCGCTCTCTTAGATCATGGATTCCGATCGGCTAACACGAACCTCTTCTGCATTCCCATGCTATCTTGGAGACTTACGCCTCCCAAACAGCTGGTTCCTATCTCAGGCACACCAGTTGTATCCCTTTATCAAGAATCAAAGCCCTCCGGGATTTTTACTCAAATTCTCTGGTCATTCCGGACGCTCACGCCCCAGTGCACTCCCTCCGTCTTGCACACATGTTCTGCCAAGCACTGGCGGAAAGTTCAGTTAAGTTTAAAGAGGAGCCACATTACATTTCTGTTGTAGCTAACTTGTTGGAAACGTTCAACATGTTTGACTGTTTCATATGCCTAATGACTCAATTTTTGAAAAATTACAATGATTTTTTGCCTGAAAATGTGAATGATGTCGGTGGTGTAAACGTCGAGGACATTCATCAAGGAATAAAAGCTGGAAAGACGTGTTTGGGGCCTCTGAAATACTGATATGATGGGAGGCGAAGAATTTAAATAAGCAAGCAGGACAAAACGTTAGTCAGTTCCAAGAGACATGGTGCTAGAACCTACTACACAGCATATAACCTTGACAATGGCGTCAGTTCATCAAGAAAGGGGAGAGCGCTGATAGCTTATGTAACTCGTTACTACTCAGTCACATGAGAGCAAAAATTTTTAATCATAACATGAAAAGTGGTCATGGCGGTTGACAAAAATGAATGTTTTACACAATAAAAAACGACTTGTTGATTAATTAAAATATAGATGCTATGAATCGAAAATGAGTGTAGCTCGCAGATATATAAAACAGATAGACAGAGGCATAAGTTAAAAGGTAAAGCCTATGCGTTGACTGATTAAAATAGATGCATACATGCGTGAAGTGATGAGTGGATGTAGAATGCTAGGGATAGGGGTATAATGGGAACGTAGCATTTAGAGCAGTGCTTAGGAGGGAACGAAATAAGAACAAAGAAAGAAAGTCAGTGCACTCGGTACTTCACCTTGTCCGAAAAGAACTAAGACCACAGTTCGACAGTTTACATACCTCGGCCACTGTACAGTTTCTGTGTTATTTAGTCCTTTGCAAATGACCAGCTTTACATGTCAATGTCAGCAGTAGCATTTTACGAGGTACCCGGCTGTAAATGTCCGTAACTTGTCGTACCTTTCGCAACATTCGCTCGAAAGAGATTGAGACGATGCTGTTTTCCCTGACAGCATCAAGTATCCTTGTCGGGTTTGAAAAAAGAGTGATACTCGTCTCCAGTGCCAGTCATTTAGGATCTTTTAGGTGACCACTATTGTTACACGGTGTTACATGTGTGGGGCGGGAGACACCTTTAAAATTTTAGATGGGAACCCCCATTTTTTGTTGCAGAATCAGATTATACATAAAAAAATTACATACGTTTTGTCTTAAACGTTTGTTTCGCTTCTTGGTAGTTGGCGCTGTAATTCAAGAAAATCCATGTTCTCATTTTTGCTTCGAAAATGGTTGTGGATGAATAAAAAAAATACTTATTTACTTCGTAAACTTTGATTCACTAAAAGTAAAACTCTCCCTCTCTCCCCATAGGGTGGGGTTTGAGAGAGAGAAATTAGATGTTACAAATGTTGACCCAAATACTGTATTAATTTTTTCCACAGATTTAGATAAGTTTTGTTTGTTTCGTGGTCATGAGGCCACACAATTTTTAATTATCTGACTAGCTGACTAACTAACCAAACGTCCGACTTACTAACGAGTGAACTCATTAACTAACTGAGTAAACAAAGTAAAAGACTAATTGAGGAAAAGACTAACCCACTAGCTAATTAAAGATGAACGTATTCCGGTTTACGATTTGGTGGTCCTAAAAAGGAACGATTGGTTTCGTTGCATTGTTGGTTATTTGCAAATACCTGCAAGTAAGTGAATTCCGGGGTGCTTGTTTCCAATGAGTCCCCCTGCCTGTCACGATTTTCCACGCAAAAAGTACAACATGGATTTTCTTGAATTACAGCGCCAACTACCAAGAATCAAAACAAAGGTTTAAGACAAAACTTACGTTGTTTTTTCTATGTAGAATCTGATTCTGCAACAAAAAATGGGTGTTCCCATCTGAAATTTTAAAGTTTCCTCCCGCCACACCCACAGGAGCTGGGATGATGGGCAAATTTTATCATCAGCAGATGTCGCCCTCGAAAATAATCAACTTTGGATTCTACACATTTTTTCGTGTGAAGCTTATTTTTCGAGTGATTCTGGTTTGTCAACTTTAAAATTTACACACACACACACACACACACACACACACACACACACACATATATATATATATATATATATATATATATATATATATATATATATATATCCGATTTCTCGATGGCCGAAATAATATATTTTAAAATATAGATAAATCGTATCCCCGATATTTTTAAAAATGTGAGCACTGTTAATCTAGACATGATAACTCCCTTTTACCAGGCTGTCAAGTCTCAATGTTGACCCAACTTTTTGCGTTGATTGCATACAACAGACTAACACGTACACTCTATTTCTCCGCCATGATTTACGCCAGTGTTAGAGGCTCGCACGAGGGCCTGGAACAACTTCTACACCAACTACAGTGATCCAGAGCGGCTAACGTGCATGTTTACGGGGTTGCTAATATTATGTCCGATGAGATCATAAGACAATGCACCCACATATCTTACGTAATGAAGAATTGTTTTCATGTTTATACTTCAGTCAAACATTTGTTCATACTGAGAAATTAAACTGCTATTCTTTCCAGTCACATGTATTGAGCTAATCTTACTTGTCTGCCAAGGACAAGGTTACGTTCAGGACTGCCCCACTGAAGTGTGACAAAACCGCTATTGTTTTCTGTATACATAAATGATCTGGCGGACATGCTGGGCAGTAATCTACGGTTGTTTGCTGATAGCGTTGAGGTAAAAATGGAAATGAGCGTCTGGCGGAGGCCCCTCACGGGGCGACAGACATTATATTGGTTAATCAATTTTAATTTTATGATACTAGTTGGCTTCCGAGCCACGTCGCAATATACTGATGACGCCTGAAGTTCTTTTGCCTGTAGTAGCAACCAAGTGTGGAAGCCTTGGAATGACACCAATGTATACTTGTTCGCAATAAGTATCCACGTGTGTTACTCTTTTTTTACTCCTTGTGGGACTAAAACTGCCAACGCTTTTATTTTGCTGTTCGCACATTGAAGGTCATGGCATACGTCATGCGGCACTCTTTGCAACACCTTGCCGGCCGGGGTGGCCGAGCGGTTCTAGGCGCTACAGTCTGGAACCGCGCGACCGTTACGGTCGCAGGTTCGAATCCTGCCTCGTGCATGGTTGTGTGTGATGTGTTTAGGTTAGTTAGGTTTAAGTAGTTCTAAGTTCTAGGGGACTGCTGACCTCAGATGTTAAGTCCCACAGTGCTCAGAGCCATTTGAACCATTTTCAACACCTTCCACAAAGTTCACTCAGAGCTTCCGCTTAAACGACGTCGTAGAAAGTCTTTTTTTTACCGAGTGGTAGACCAGAGATTTGGCTATCATTTCTCGTTTTAATTTTTTATTTGTTATATTCAGTAACACCAGTGCTAGAAAAGTAATTGTCAGCATAATGGTGCCTTAGCTCGGTCTGTTTTAATGAACTGCATGTCTTTCTTTCGTTTCTTTTGACTACTTTGTGACGTCTTCAACACAAACAGTAGTTTTACAAAAACTTGTAAAGAACTTCAGAAATGCATGCTTGAGAAGAAGGGCAGATGCTAGCCAAGTCTATAGGTTGGGCTGTTGTTATTGTGTCAGGAACGGCGCCTGTGCAATGTCCTCAATACGTCGCAAGTGTTTGTCGGATAAATCTGAACACCGGCAAATTGTTGCTACTCGTATGGTGTGTGCTTCCGAACTGTATGGTCTCTCAAGAGGCGCATTAACAAAAGGCTACGCACAACGCCCACGAAAGTCCGTGCTGATCGGTCGTGACAGACGGTCGAGGAGAGTTTAAGCAATTCTATTCTTCTCAATATTGTGTCCCTCCTGCCGTAATTTACGCACCACGGACTTGCTCAGCGCTAAGATTTTGGCTGCATATACCGTCAGCTTTACAGTCTGCACCGCCACTACATCCTCCTTTTCGTCACCATTAAATAGAATTTTACCAATGGTAAGCTTCCAAAGCCAGGTAACAATGCACACTTCTTTAACTGGAGAGTGGCTGTCCCGTGGCCAACTTAGTTTTCGCTACGACTGATCTACTATTCGATTTTCTGTGTATTACAGGGTGTCCGGCTTAAACATACAGTAGTATAAAATGTAAAAACTTGATACGTGATTCAGATTTTTATTGACGTTTTCTTTTTGCAAGTATGATAACTAAATACCTTTTGTGTGCTTGGTTGTGGCAGTTGGTACGCCATGCGCATCCGCGTAACTGCTCTGTTCACACGTAAGCGCGTATCAGTAGACATGTGGACTCCACAGCAGAGGGTGCTGTGTGTGCTTTCTCTCGTAGACATATTAGAGCTGTGTTCTGTGCCACAACGTCCCCGTAACGCGATATTTCAACAAGATAGCACATCATGCCATTTTGTGAACAATGTGTGGTATTTCTTGGATCATGAGTTCGCAGATCACTGGAATGGGAGAGGTGGTTCGTCGAATGCTCGGCCCCGTGCTATGAAGTTGACTTTTTTGTTGTGGCACTTTGTCAAGATTCAGGTGTACCAGACACCAGTTCGTGATCCACCAGACCTGCGCCATTACAAGCATGCAGCTATCGTAAATGTTACGCATGCATCGGTGCGAAACAGTTGGAAAGAAGTGAAATACAGATAATATGTCTGTCGCGTTATTAACAGTGCGCTCATGGAGGTGGTATAGGTGTGAAAAAAATAGAAAAGTTTGAGTTACCGTATTTGTCAACCATACCGTCAGTAAATATCTGAATTACTTCTAAACTTATTACATTTTATATTATCATATGTTTAACCCTCACACCCTGTACAGTAAACACAATGGTCAAAGTCACAGATTGTTTTTTAAGATTTCTTGAAGCCTTCAGCTGCCATTCACTTTATTTCATGTGCGATTGTGCAATTTCAACCTTACGCCATTTTAAAGTATTTTGTAGATGATTTTTAGTAGTAGATTATGTCATGTACGACGTTGCTTCGATCACATAATCTACCACTAAAAATCATCCATAAAATACTTGAAATAAAGAGAATAGCAGCTGAAGGCTTCAAGAAATCTTTCAAAAAATTCATCGCAGCTACGGACCCTATCGCTTCGAAAATTATGGAGCCACTAGTCATTATTTGTTTATACTGCCATTGTTATGAACAGACTACACGAACCACGCCGATGGGGTAAGTGGGCGGTGACTTTATAGGAATACTGTTCGTTTCCGCCGTAGTAATTATTGTTGTCGTCATCAGTCCGAAACTAGTTTAATGCACCTCTCCCACTGATGTGTCTTGAGCAAATCTTTTCTACTTGAATCTGTTTACTGTATTCAAGCCGTGGTAGTCTGCACTTTTCTTACCCCTATACTTGTCTTATTTAACAAACTGCTATTGATTGATATATCAAGATGTTTCCTGTTACGTATTCGTCAGTCACTCAAGTTGTGCCATGAACTTATTTTTTTCCACGATGCGAAGGAGTAAATCTCCGTTAATTACTCGATCTACCCACCTAATCTTTAGCATTCCTGTACAGACACGCGCGTCGGAAGCTCATACTATTTTCTGGCCTGAATTGTTTATCGTCCACGTTTCACTTCGGTATAATGCTGCACTCGAAGCTAATACTTTTATATTAGTTTTTGTCTCACTTAAATTTATATTGGATACTGACAAACTACTCTTTCTCTGTAAAACTTTTCATGATTTGCTAGTCAACATTTTACACTACATTCACACAAGCACTCGCATGCCTATTAATTTACATTAAAATGAAATGCGTCATTCCTCCAACTTTATGACGTCCTGTACTCTGCTGGGGACACTTTCAAATGAGTTGTGTGAAAGTCTGTGAAGGAATAGGGGCCCTTTCTTATTCAGGTCCCGAAACCAGGGAAGGTAGTGATGTCCAGCACTGGAGTCTGAAGCAAAGTCGACGTTCTAACGCATCACAAAAGGTGTTTCGTTCGGTTCAGGTGGGAATTCTGTGCAGGCCAGTCCATTTCGGGCACGTTATTGTCCGCAGAACATTGCATCACAGATGCTGCTTTATGCCAGGGTGCAATGTCATGTTGTACAATCACCGTCTTCGAAATGTTCCTCTACTGCACGCAGTACGTAGTGCTACAAAAAGTGCTCATATCCTTCTGCATTTGGTGTTTTCTTACGCGCGATGAGAGGGCCACATCTCAACCACTACAAACGTCCCCACACGGAAACACCACCCCCTTCGTACTGTTGTCACAACATAATGATGGCAGGTAACGTTATCCACGCATTTGCCAAACACAAACTCTTACATCGGATTGCCACAGGTTACAGCAGGTTTTATCACGCCAAATCACCCGTTTACTGTCATCCACTGACCTGCAGCATCGCTCTTTACACCACCATGACCGTCGCTTAGCACTGACTATAGGAATGTGTGGCTTACGATGAGACGCCCTGTCACTGTACCCGATTCATTCTAACCGCGCTAGCTTGAATGCTCGTAACACTTCAGACCTCACTTGTGATTCCTTCTATAGATTTCGTTCCTTACGACCTTCGCCCCTCCCTCCACCATCCTCACCTTCGCAATGCTCTACGGTCACTCTCCCTCATGGGGATGCCTGATTTTGGTTCAGCTGCCGCTGTTCCTTCGCATTTGCACCTCACAATCACGTCATCAAAAGTCGACTCGAGTAGCTTTAGAGCGGCTGGAATGTCCCTTACGTATTTGTTACTCAGTTTGGGGCCACCGACCTCTCCTGATCGACTCATCCTGCCGTTGTTGATTCTCTACTGACAGCATATTACTCCACGCCTCGTTGTATACTGGCTGGTTCGTTCTCGTGACATCTATTGCTGAATTCCGCATTTCATTGAACTATTTGCATATTCTCTTCACTCCTTCTGGTGCTAGTTACTGCTGTCCGAATAATACCAATCATCATCTAGTTTCAGAAACTTACTTCCTAATCTAATTTCCTCAGAATCAACTCGCATATCCAGCTACACTTTATTACCTTTCCTTCACAGTTTTTATATTCTCCTTACAATCTCCTATCGAGACACTATGTATTCCATTCACCTAAACTCCCAAGTCGTTTGCCGTTTCTAACAGAATTACATTGTCATCGGCAGCCTTAAAGGTTTTCTGTGCTCTCTCTTAACTTACATTCCCTTCCAAATTTCTCATTAGTCTCCGTTACATTTTACTCAGTGTACGTGTTTAATAAATAAACAGCTTCTGACATTGTACAACCGAAGCATTAAACTGCTACGGTTTAAAATAAGAAATCACAACAAATTAAGTTCACAGCACTCTCAGAAATTTCGATGGTAGATTCGTGCGTCTATTTCCTATAGCACAGCGCCAGTTATCTGTGAAGGTGCTTCCGTGTTCTTTTGGTGCATCTGCGCGTGATGATGATGACACCTTGATGCCGTGCGTACTGTTTCAATATTTTCAGTGTCTCTCGCTATCGAATTTTGTATCGTTCAGTAAACATTGCATGTTCTGCTAGGTTTATATTCTCCTCCAGGATGACAATAGCATGCAGTCCTTTCACAGTTTCTTCAGTTGTTCAAGAAAAACCTTGGAGATGTTTCTTCTCCAATTTATTGAATTATAATTTTCGACTGAAGTTTCTCTGGAGTTTAGCCTGAGTAGTACGCCATGTCTCTAAGTGGTTAAAATGTTTTTGTTGCAAAAATTTTTTATATTGAAGGCAAACGAGGACGCACGCACATCCACATCTCCAGTACAGAATTTTTATTTGGGAATAAACCGAACAGTGTTACTTTGTCTACATCCTTTAAGCGTGCCATGTGAATCCATGCGTCATGCAAATAACCTTCTCACTGACTGAACCTGTTCTTTTCCTTCTCACGTAATTACAAACTTACAGCGATGTCCTAGCGCTGACATTTGTTCACTCGTCTATTGCTGCTACTTTTAGAACAGATCTTCACAAACAAAACAATCTTGCTTTTCTCAATGCCTCTTTCTTTTACCTCACTGAAGATGATGTTCCGTATTTTATGCATCGTTGTCTTGCAGCACTTTAACATTCTAAAAGAACATTGCGTCACTTTGCGCTCCTCTCCATAGGCTCGTCAACTAACTGTACATAATTAACAGCACTAATCGGTGAAAGTAGATTCAGTGATTACTTTCTAAGGTCATATACTGCGAAACAGCAGCGAGGCAGCTGAACGAATCTGTGCTTTGTCGAGTTACCAAGACCACCTTTTGTAAAGGCTCTTAAACGTAGCTGACATTTTGTGGAAATAGTTGGGTAGACGAAACAATTACGTGGGATATCTTTTACATTTTGGCCAAATCAGTGACAGAAAACAGTTTTTGATTCACATCGGTATATTCTTTCTCAAAATATTCTCGTTGAATATTCATAAGCTTTTGCATTCACTCGTACCAGTTGTGGAGACATTTTTATCTATCTGATGTTGATTCTCCAAAAACGTCGCTTTGAAAACTTTCAACTGTTTCTGTGTCATGGAAAATCGCTCTGCATAAATTCTGTGTTTGACCTAACGGAACAAAAGGAGGTCGTTCGGTGAATAAACGAAAAATGTGGGAGATAAGACTAGTAAGTCGATTTTTTCCATCGCCTAATAATCAGTTTTTAAAGCAGTGTGCTACACTTGAAAAAAAATAGTCCATCGGTTCGTTTCATGTTGTTGTTGTTGTTGTGGTCTTCAGTCCTGAGACTGGTTTGATGCAGCTCTCCATGCTACTCTATCCTGTGCAAGCTTCTTCATCTCATAGTACCTACTGCAACCTACATCCTTCTGAATTTGCTTTGTGTATTCATCTCTTGGTGACCCTCTACGATTTTTTACTCTCCACCCTGCCCTCCAATTCTAAATTGGTGATGCCTTGATGGCTCAGAACATGTCCTACCAACCGATCCCTTCTTCTGGTCAAGTTGTGCCACAAACTTCTCTTCTCCCCAATCCTATTCAATACTTCCTCATTAGTTATGTGATCTACCCATATAATCTTCAGCATTCTTCTGTAGCACCACATTTCGAAAGCTTCTATTCTCTTCTTGTCCAAACTACATGGCTACACTCCATACAAATACTTTCAGAAATGACTTCCTGACACTTAAATCTATACTCGATGTTAACAAATTTCTCTTCTTCAGAAACGCTTTTCTTGTCATTGCCAGTCTACATTTCATATCCTCCCTCCTTCGACCGCCATCAGTTATTTTGCTCCCCAAATAGCAAAACTCCTTTACTACTTTAGGCGTCTCATTTCCTAATCTAATTCCCTCAGCATCTCCCGACTTAATTCGACTACATTCCATTATCCTCGTTTTGCTTTTGTGGATGTTCATCTTATATCCTCCTTTCAAGACAATATCCATTCCGTTCAACTGCTCTTCCAAGTGCTTTCTGTCTCTGACAGAATTACGATGTCATCGGTGAACCTCAAAGTTTTTATTTCTTCTCCATGGATTTTAGTACCTACTCCGAATTTTTCTTTTATTTCCTTCACTGCTTGCTCAATATACAGACTGAATAACATCGGGGAGAGACTACAACACCGTCTCACTCCCTTCCCAACCACTGCTTCCATTTCATGTCCCTCGACTCTTATTACTGTCATCTGGTTTCTGTACAAATTGTAAATAGCCTTTCGCTCCCTGTATTTTACCCCTGACACCTTCAGAATTTGAAAGAGAGTATTCCAGTCAACATTGTCAAAAGCTTTCTCTAAGTCTAAAAATGCTAGAAACATAGGTTTGCCCTTCCTTAATCTAGTTTCTAAGATACGTCGTATGGTCAGTATTGCCTCACGTGTTCCAACATTTCTACGGAATCCAAAGTGATCTTCCCCGAAGTGGGCTTCTACTATTTTTTCCATTCGTCTGTAAAGAATTCGCGTTAGTATTTTGCAGCTGTGACGTATTAAACTGATAGTTCGATAATTTTCACATCTGTCAACACCTGCTTTCCTTGGGATTGGAATTATTATATTCTTCTACCTGTCTCGTACATCTTGCTCACCAGATGGAAGAGTTTTGTCAGGACTGGCTCTCCCAAGGCCGTCAGTAGTTCTAATGGAATGTTGTCTACTCCCGGGGCCTTGTTTCGACTCAGGTCTTTCAGTACTCTGTCAAACTCTTCACGCAGAATCGTATCTCCCATTTCATCTTCATCTACATCCTCTCCCATTTCCATAATATTGTCCTCAAGTACATCGCCCTTGTATACACCCTCTATATACTCCTTCCACCTTTCTGCTTTCCCTTCTTTGCTTAGAACTGGGTTTCCATCTGAGCTCTTGATGTTTATACAAGTGGTTCTCTTTTCTCCAAAGGTCTCTTTAATGTTCCTGTAGGGAGTATCTACAGGGTGTTTCAGAAATGACCGGTATATTTGAAACGGCAATACAAACTAAACGGGCAGCGATAGAAATACACCGTTTGTTGCAATATGCTTGGGACAACAGTACATTTTCAGGCAGACAAACTTTCGAAATTACAGTAGTTACAATTGTCAACAACAGATGGCGCTGCGGTCTGGGAAACTCAATAGTACGATATTTTCCACATATCCACCATGCGTAGCAATAATATGGCGTAGTCTCTGAATGAAATTACCCAAAACCTTTGACAACGTGTCTAGCGGAATGGCTTCACATGCAGATGAGATGTACTGCTTCAGCAGTTCAATTGTTTCTGGATTCTGGCGGTACACCTGGTATTTCAAGTGTCCCCACAGAAAGAAGTCACAGGGGTTCATTTCTGGCGAATAGGGAGGCCAATCCACGCCGCCTCCTGTATGTTTCGGCTAGCCCAAAGCAATCACACGATCATCGAAATATTCATTCAGGAAATTAAAGACGTCGGCCGTGCGATGTGGCCGGGCACCATCTTGCAGAAACCACGAGGTGTTCGCAGTGTCGTCTAAGGCAGTTTGTACCGCCACAAATTCACGAAGAATGTCCAGATAGCGTGATGCAGTAATCGTTTCGGATCTGAAAAATGGGCCAATGATTCCTTTGGAAGAAATGGCGGTCCAGACCAGTACTTTTTGAGGATGCAGGGACGATGGGACTGCAACATGGGGCTTTTCGGTTCCCCATATGCGCCAGTTCTGTTTATTGACGGAGCCGTCCAGGTAAAAATAAGCTTCGTCAGTAAACCAAATGCTGCCCACATGCATATCGCCGTCATCAATCCTGTGCACTATATCGTTAGCGAATGTCTCTCGTGCAGCAATGGTAGCGGCGCTGAGGGGTTGCCGCATTTGAATTTTGTATGGACGGAGGTGTAAACTCTGGCGCATGAGACGATACGTGGACGTTGGCGTCATTTGGTCCGCAGCTGCAAAACAGCGAACGGAAATCCGAGGCTGCTGTTGGATCATCTGCTGCACTAGCTGTGCGTTGCCCTCTGTGGTTGCCGTACGTGTTCGCCCTACCTATCCAGCACGTTCATCCGTCACGTTCCCAGTCTGTTGAAATTTTTCAAACAGATCCTTTATTGTATCGCTTTTCGGTCCTTTGGTTACATTAAACCTCCGCTGAAAACTTCGTCTTGTTGCAACAACACTGTGTTCTAGGCGGTGGAATTCCAACACCAGAAAAATCCTCTGTTCTAAGGAATAAACCATATTGTCCACAGCACACTTGCACGTTGTGAACAGCACACGCTTACAGCAGAAAGACGACGTACAGAATGGCGCACCAACAGACTGCGTTGTCTTCTATATCTTTCACATCACTTGCAGCGCCATCTGTTGTTGAAAATTGTAACTACTGTAATTTAGAAACTTTGTCCGCCTGAAAATGTACTGTTGTCCCAAGCATATTGCAACAACCGGTGTATTTCTATCGCTGCTCGTTTAGTTTTTATTGCCGTTTCAAATATACCGGTCATTTTTGAAACGCCCTGTATTTTACCCCTAGTGAAATAAGCGTCTACATCCTTACATTTGTGCTCTAGCCATCCCTGCTTAGCCATTTTGCACTTCCTGTCGATCTCATTTTTGAGACGACTGTATTCCTTTTTGCCTGCTTCATTTACTGCATTTTTATATTTTCTCCTTTCATCAATTAAATTCAATATTTCTTCTGTTACTCAAAGATTTCTACTAGCCCTCGTCTTTTTACCTACTTGATCCTCTGCTGCCTTCACTACTTCATTCCTCATAGCTACCCATTCTTCTTCCACTGTATTTCTTTTCCCCACTCCTTTCAATTGTTCCCTTATGCTCTCCCTGAAACTCTGTACAACCTCTGTTTCTTTTAGTTTATCCAGGTCCCATCTCCTTAAATTTCCACCTTTTTGCAGTTTCTTCAGTTTTAATCTACAGATCATAACCAATAGATTGTGGTCAGAGTCCACATCTGTCCCTGGAAATGATTTAAGATTTAAAACCTGGTTCCTAAATCTCTGTCTTACCATTATATAATCTATCTGAAACCTGTCAGTATCTCCAGGCTTCTTCCATGTATACAACCTTCTTTTATGATTCTTGAACCAAGTGTTAGCTATTCTTAAGTTGTGTTCTGTGCAGAATTCTACCAGGCGGCTTCATCTTTCATTTCTTAGCCCCAATCCATATTCACCTACTACGTTTCCTTCTCTCCCTTTTCCTACTACCGAATTCCAGTCACCCACGTCTATTAAATTTTCGTCACCCTTCACTATCTGCATAATTTCTTTTATTTCATCATACATTTCTTCAATTTCTTCGTCATCTGCAGAGCTAGTTGGCATATCAACTTGTACTACTGTAGTAGGTGTGGGCTTCGTATCTATCTTGGCCACAATAATGCGTTCACTATGCCGTTTGTAGTAGCTTACCCGCATTCCTATTGTTTTATTCATTATTAAACCTACTCCTGCATGACCTCTATTTGATTTTGTGTTTATAACCCTGTAGTCACCTGACCAGAAGTCTTGTTCCTCCTGCCACATACCTTCACTAATTCCCACTATATCTAACTTTAACCTATCCATTTCCCTTTTTAAATTTTCTAACCTACCTGCCCGATTCAGGGATCTGACATTCCACGCTCTGATCCCTAGAACGCCAGCTTTCTTTCTTCTGATAACGACATCCTCTTGAGTAGTCTCCGCCCGGATATCCGAATCGGGGACTATTTTACCTCCGGAATATTTTACCCAAGAGGACGCTATCATCATTTAATCATACAGTAAAGCTGCATGCCCTCGGAAAAATCTACGGCCATAGTTTCCCCTTGCTTTCAGCTGTTCGCAGTACCAGCACAGCAAGGCCGTTTTGGTTATTGTTACAAGGCCAGAACAGTCAATCATCCAGATTGTTGCCCTTGCAACTACTGAATAGGCTGCTGCCCCTCTTCAGGAACCACGTTTTTTTCTAGCCTCTCAACAGATACCCCTCTGTTGTGGTTGCACCTACGGTACGGCTATCTGTATCGCTGAGGCACGCAAGCCTCCCCACCAACGGCAAGGTCCATGGTTCATGGGGGGAGGCGTTTCATATAACTTGATTTATTTCCGTCGCATGTGTGTTATAATTTCTGCATTTTTAGCGAGTCTGGCATGCTAGTTTTCATCCTGGCAATGCTGCACTAAACCTCCGGAGAAACGATAGACCAAGCTATTTGTTTTATTTCACTTGTTCCAGTGGATACTATTTTTCATTTATCGTGCGTTCCATGAGTGAACGTCGCTGAACAATCACGTGGGTATTTGAAACAGAAAACGTAGAAGGACATGGAGATGGGAACGGGTCTTGAAAAGAACAGAATAGCTAAGCACGGGACGAAAGAGTTGGTTGAACAGTTCATAGTCAACGAATCTGTATCTGTCACTTTCAAACATACATTGTGTTATCAAAAGTATCTGGACACCATCAAAAACATTATTTTTCACATTAGGTGCATTGTGATGCCACCTACTGCCAGGTACTCCATATCAGCAACCTTAGTAGTCATTAGACATCCTGAGAGAGCAGAATGGGGCGCTCCGCGGAACTCACGGACTTCGAACATGGTCAGGTGATTGGGTGTCACTTGTGTCATACGTCTGTACGCGAGATTTCCACACTCCTAAACATCCCTAGGTCCACCGCTTCCTATGTGATAGTGAAGTGGAAACGCGAAGGGACACGTGCAGCACTAAAGCGTACAGGCCAACCTCGTCTGTTGACTGACAGAGATCGCCGACAGATGAAGAGGGTCGTAATGTATAATAGGCAGACATCTATCCAGACCATCACACAGAAATTCCAAACTGCATCAGGATCCACTTCGAGCACTATGACAGTTAGGCGGGAGGTGAGAAAACTTGGATTTCATGGTCGAGCGGCTGCTCATAAGCCACACATCATGCCGGTAACTGCCAAGCTACGCCTTGCTTGGTGTAAGGAGCGTAAACAATGGACGATTGAACGGCGGAAAAAAACGTTGTGTGGAGTGACGAATCACGGTACACGATGTGGAGATCAGATGGCAGGGTGTGGGTATGGCGAATGCCCGGATAACGTCATCTGCCAGCGTGTGTAGTGCCAACAGTAAATTTCGGAGGCGGTGATGTTATGGTGTGGTCGTGTTTTTTATGCAGGGACTTGCAGCCCTTTGCGTGGCAAAATATACAGCACAGGCCTACATGGATGTTTCAAGCACCTTCTTGCTTCCCACTGTTGAAGAACAATTCGGGAAGGTGATTGCATCTTTCAACAACATCGAGCACCTGTTCATAATGCACGGCCTGTGGCGTAGTGGTTACACGACAATAACATCTATCTCTTTAGTGAACTGGCTGCACAGAGACCTGACCTGAATCCTATAGAACACCTTTGGGATGTTTTGGATCGCCGACTTCATGTCCGGCCTCACCGACAGACATCGATACCGCTCCTCAGTGCAGCACTCCGTGAAAAATGGGCTGTCATTCCGCAAGAAACCTTCCAGCACCTGATTGAAAGTATGCCTGAAAGAGTGGAAGCTGTCATCAAGGCTAATTGTGGGCCAACACCATACTGAAATCCAGAATTACTGATGGAGGGCGATACAAACTTGTAAGTCATTTTCAGTCAGGTGTTCGAATACCTTTGTTCACATAGTGTAGAAACCGTTCTGTAGCTAGAGTTGTTTTAGCCTCATCGGAGATGGGATCAGCCCATGATAAGGACAAAAAGGCTGCGCCTGAAGCGAGGATATTTCAGACTCAATCAGTCTCTCCCCACCACCATTTTTTTAAGCAGAGAAGCCGTTTCGCTAGCTGGAGTGATTTGCAGAAACTTCTTGACTGATTCGGTACACTGTGAGGCGTGCATTTCGGGGTGGTTGTGTCTGATCTCGGGAGGAAGAATTAGAAGGTGTTAACTTTATGATTTTTCATTTTCAATTCCTCTTTCTTTAATTATGATAGGGCATTGTTTGGTGTTGTCTATTCCAGTTTTGACGGTATTTTGGCGAACTTAGGAAGGTGTAGTAATTGAATTTTGATCATCGCGTTGTCAGAAGGGGGCAGTTATCTTGCTGCTGGTTACTGTCTCATTGCAACTTCTGACAAAATTAACCAATCTTGTGTGTGAAACGTCTTAGGTTCATTTCCTTTCGATAGGTTCTCTGTTGTTTTTTGCACCGAGTTTCTGTCTGGGCGTCAGAAACTGGTGTATGTTGTTGATTCTTATTCTACTAATTAATGTCACGATGCAGTGCACAAAGCTCATAATATCGAACAATCAGTCAGAATGAGTACGTATATGCTGGGGCGATTTCGGTATAACACAGATTTTTGGAACTTTTAATTTTAGAAACTCCAGATTTCGCCCAGGCAGTGCTCATTCCCCACTGTATCATCATTTTTGTAGCGTAAAGAACAGTAAATAGTAGTATAGCATGTTTTATATGTCTTTCTTAGATGAACGGAAGAGAATAAGAGCCGTTCCTTTATCAAAAGTATTGCCTCAGTCTCTCAGCGATCAGTGAGCCTCCTGTTTTTTTTTTTTTAATTAATATCCTACTAAATCTAAATTATGGTGTGTTAGAGGACTCCTTGATGTTTATTGTAAACTTTCTGATTCTAATGTAGATGCTTGTTGAACTGTTGTCTTTATTCTAAGGAAAGGAAACAAAACATTGTAACAGAAAATTACAGAGGTATTTCAAAGTTAAACTAACATATCCTGAGCGTTTCCGAGATTTTTCCAATACCACCACTTGTCTTACAAGAAGTAAGAGGGGTTACAGAGTGATGTCCTTTCGGTCTCCAAACACGCCGAAAATGAATTATGTGGAATAGATCCTAATGTTGCATGTGCTCTGTTAGGTCATTTTCCACACCCTGTTTGCGTGCAAGAAGTTATTCCGTATCAGGAAATTAGATTAACGGTTCTTTGGGGCATGCTGAGTTACGATTTCATCCTAATCGCTACTGGAAAACACAACGAGGTTTTGGTGAGGGAGCACAGCAAAGATAATTCAATAAGAGTAGAGTAAGCTGTCAGCTAGCTGACTCTGCTAGGGAATATTATTCCATTAACATCAGAAGTCTTTCAAGCTAACATTTTCATGTTGTAGAATGATGTGACGTTTTCATTTGTTTTGCCAGGTGTCTTCAATCCTGTAAAGCATTAGATGTGACATGGACCGTGTAATCAAAGAAGTGAGGAACCATTTTAGTGAAGAACCATTTTGTTAGAAGCGCTTCATGAACGAACCAGTGTTGTTAACTCCATGCACCGTGGAAGACCCAAACCGTTTGCTGCTTCTTAGTTTCCAGCCCATACGAATTTATCTAGTGCTCTTCTCGTCCTAAGACGCAGTGCCCAGATTTTAAATTTCCTGTGTCGAATGGTTTCGAACATATCCTTACTCCAGGTGACCACGTAAACGTGGCAACAGTCATTCGTTTTCGGAAAGAAAAATTTTCCTCCACATGTGGCAGAAGATGCGCTCTGATTTCTGACAGAGGAGAATGCTGTCTCCATTAATGAAAGAGGGTGGCGTTCGTCATCACAGATCGAACAAATAAAATGTCAGTGTAGTATCGATTAACGGCAGGTGTGTCTATGAAAAGATTCCGGAATTATTCCCGGTCATAAACGGCAATAATGTCTACATAGTGTGGAGGGCATTGCGTCTGGAGGATAGAGTACCTAGGGACACATGATGTTTCGTGGTCGGTGTTTCAACCTACTAACCAATTTTAGAATCACATGACGAAATACGCACTACAGAGCACCATAACCAGTTTCCGGCGTTTTCTACTGTTTTTGTTTTGTGAGACATGGGGTTGTGTTTTGTGCAGCGGTTGTAAATGTTAAGGGTTCTTCATATTTAGGTGGTGTATAATATATTACAGCTATTTTTAGGATATTGTTAATTCTTCAGTTACAGAGTTTTAGGGTGCGTAAAACTCTGTATATTTTTAAAATAAAATCAAGTAATTCACTTCATGTACATAGGAGTTGTTACAGTAAAACATTAACGACACTTTTAAGTAATATTTAATTATATTTAGCTTAAATATTACACGAAACACACGTTTTCGTGCCTCGTCACAAAATAGCTTCTTACACAACCAAAAAACAAAAGGGAAGTGTCTGCAATCCTTTTGCAAAAGAAACAGAGATTACAATAAGAATCACAGATCATATTAGTTGATTACACAGTCTTTTCGATTTTTCTGCGATAATATTTATTTCATTACGATGTCAGCTTTCTTATATTTGAGAATTTCTTCAATATTATTTTTCACGTCATTTGGCGTACCGTCACACCGTGCGAATTGAAGTGGAACGATGATATAACGACAGGCAAGGCAAATGTCTGACAGACTCGTTAAAAGCTTCACGAAATGCAGTCCACCCACAAATGACGTAGCTTATAACAACTCTCGTTCGACCAGTACTTCAGTATTGCTCATCAGTCTGGGATGTGTACTAGATAGGACTGGTAGAGGAAATAGGGAATATCCAAAGAAGAGCAACGCGTTTAGTTACAGGTTCATTTAATAGGCGCTAAAGCGTCATGCAGATGCCTAGCAAACTCCGCCGACAGGCGCTGCAAGAGATGCCATCTTCATCGTTGAGTGGTTTACTGTTCCGGGAGCGTGCTGCGCGGGGTAGGCCGCGCCGTCTTCAGCGCCTTGTCACTTGTCACGGTCCGCGCGGTAACCCCCCCCCCCCCCCAGAGGTTCGAGTCCTTCCTCGGGTATGGGTGTGTTTGTGTCCTTAGTGTAAGTTAAGTTAAGTAGTGTGTAAACTTAGGGACGGATGACCACAGCGGTTTGTTCACATAAGAACTTACCACAAATTTGCAATTTCCGGGAGCGTAAGTTCTAGAACAGTCTAGCAATATGTTGCTTCTTCCTACGTGTATCCAATGAGGAGACCTTGAAAGTAAAGGTAGCAAGATTCTAAGAGGGTGAGTCAAATGGAAGCCTTAAATTTGTAATAACAAATCGAAATTTCGCCCCGTTATCCTGTAAGTTGGTAAGCGTGCTGCAAACAGCGTGCAGTATGGCCTGTAGGTGGCAGCATAGTGCAGATGCACACATACCGTCGCAGTATCAGTATAAAGATGGCCACCCCATTTGCGACTTGCCCCAGGGAAGAACAGCGTTCTGTTATTCGGCTTTTGCGTAGTTAAGGTGTGAAAACTACTGAAATTCATCGACGAATGAAGGTTCAGTACGGTGATGCATGTTTGTCACAGCAGGAAGTCTACGAATGGAGTAGGAAGTTCGCAAACAGTGTGACCTCAGTGGAAGATGCTCCTTGTCCAGGTCAGGCTCAACGAGTTGTGACTCCACGGAACATTGCAGCAGTTGAAGCCATAGTGAAGGAAAACCGCCGAGTGACAGTGAATGACATTGCAGCATGTTTACAGCTTAGTCATGGGTCAGAACATCACATTGTGCATGATGTGCCCCAGTTTCACAAAGTTTCTGCAAGATGGGTGCCACGGCAGCTGACTCCTGAAATGAGAAAACGATGTGTTGATGCTTGTGAAGAACTTTGAAAGAGAAGGTGATGGCTTCCTTGTAAGCGTCTTTACTGGGGACGAAACCCGGGTTCACTTCCACCAACCGTAAACTATGAGAGCGAGTAAGGAATGGCGCCATTCCACATCACCAAAACCAAAGAAGTTTCGAACAGAACCATCAGCAGGGAAGGTTATGCTGACTCTCTTTTGGGACGAAAAAGGCGTCATTTTGGAGCATTACATGTCTAGAGGGACCACTGTCACCAGTGCATCATACACAGATGTCCTAAAAAATCATCTGCGGCCTGCAATCAAATCAAAGCGACGTGGATTGCTGTCAGCAGGTGACCTCTTGCAACATGATAATGCGAGGCCCCACACTGCCCGTACAACAGTTGCAACAATCACAGACCTGCATTTTGATTGTCTTCATCATCCACCGTACTCACCAGACATTGTCTCAAGTGATTTCCATGTGTTTGGACCACTCAGAGACGCAATGGGAGGACAGAAGTTCCTTTCTGATGCAGAGGTACGCCACGCGGTTCATAAGTGGTCGCGCGGACTACCAAAAGAATATTTTTCTAAAGGAATTTATGTACTTTGTACGCGCTAGAGAACTTGCATCGCCGCGCGGAATTAGCCGAGCAGTCTGAGCGCTGCAGTCATGGACTGTGCGGCTGATCCCGGCGGAGGTGCGAGTCCTCCATCGGGCATGGGTGTGTGTGTTTGTCCTTAGGATAGTTTAGGTTAAATAGTGTGTAAGCTTAGGGACTGATGACCTTAGCAGTTAAGTCCCATAAAATACCACACACATTTGAACATTTTTGAAGAACTTGCATCGAGCGTGGGGTATACAGGGTGTTACAAAAAGGTACGGCCAAACTTTCAGGAAACATTTCTCACACACAAAGAAATAAAATATCTTATGTGGACATGTGCCCGGAAACGCTTACTTTCCATGTTAGAGCTCATTTTATTACTTCTCTTCAAATCACATTAATCATGGAATGGAAACACACAGCTACAGAACGTGCCAGCGTGACTTCAAACACTTTGTTACAGGAAATGTTCAAAATGTCCCCCGTTAACGAGGATACGTGCATCCACTCTCCGTCGCATGGAATCCCTGATGCGCTGATGCAACCCTGGAGAATGGCGTATTGTATCACAGCCGTCCACAATACGAGCAGGAAGAGTCTCTACATTTGGTACCGGTGTTGCGTAGACAAGAGCTTTCAAATGCCCCCATAAATGAAAGTCAAGAGGGTTGAGGTCAGGAGAGCGTGCAGGTCATGGAATTGCTCCGCCTCTACCAATCCTTCGGTCGCCGAATCTTTTGTTGAGAAGAGCACGAACACTTCGACTGAAATGGGCAGGAGCTCCATCGTGCATGATCCACATGTTGTGTCGTACTTGTAAAGACACATGTTCTAGCAGCACAGTTAGAGTATCCCGTATGAAATCATGATAACGTGCTCCATTGAGCGTAGGTGGAAGAACATGGGGCCCAATGAAGACACCACCAACAATGCCTGTTTAAAAGTTCACAGAAAATCTGTGTTGATGACGTGATTGCACAATTTCGTGCGGGTTCTCGTCAACCCAAACACGTTTATAGTGAAAATTTACGGTGAATCTAGGAACTACAGTACACACTGACGAAATTAAAATGAGCTCTAACATGCAAATTAAGCGTTTCCCGACACATGTCCACATAACATATTTTCTTTATTTGTGTGTGAGGAATGTTTCCTGAAAGTTTGGTCGTACCTTTTTGTGACATCCTGTATTATTTTGAAAAGTAATACAGCTTTGTACCACTTATGGACAATAAATAATACTTAAAAAATATTTAAGTTTTTCATTTAATTCATCCCCGTAGCTCATCAGAGACTCACTAGTAATCGGTCTTCCCGCGAACTATTGGGGACTGGAACAGGAAGAAAGGGGCGCAGAGAGTAACAATGGTACACAAAGTACCCTCCCCCACACACCATATGGTGGCTTGCGAAATATAGATATAGACGTAGTACGCGAGTATCTGAACGTCTTGACAGGGTACGCGCTTACGTCGGTTTAATCAGCCGGTGCTCGAGCGACAAGCCACGCGCAGCCAACCACGGCTATGGCGGCCGCTGGCTGGTTCGCGCAGGTGGCGCAGGTGAATCGGTGCTAATGGCCGCCGGGGATTGTGTGTGGCGGGCTTCCCGGAAGCCGGTCCGCGATGCTGCTGATGATGCCGCTGATGTTGGTGATGGGGAGGGGACCGCCGCCTTTGTGCGTCGGACTGGCGCCACACGCGCCCACTTCTGCACACTCACTGTCCGTTACAAGACTCCCATCCTACTCCACTCCACTCGACAATCTGCTTACCAAGTAATGCAATTAACCTCTACAATCCTCACGCATCTTATATGCTACATCCAACTCCAATTTCTTTTCTAGCTGAGGGAATAAATTAAACTCGTTGTATCCGATTCTTTACTCTGCACAACTCGATTACTGAGTGAGTTGATGCAGAGGTTAGCACACAGGACTCGCATTCGGGAGGACGACAGTTCAAACACGCTTCCGGCAATCCTGGTTTAGGTTTCCCTTGATTTCCCTAAATCGCTTCAGACAAACGTCGGGATGTTTCCTTTGAAAGGGCACGGCCTACTTCCTTCTTCCTCTTTCTATAACCCGATAGTACCTATGACCTCGATGTTTGGTCCCCTCGCCCAGATCAACCAAACAACTAACGTGATTTTAAAAGAAAGAACAGATTCCCGTTCCCAGAATGAGATTTTCACTCTGCAGCGGAGTGTGCGCTGATATGAAACTTCCTGGCTGATTAAAACTGTGTGCCCGACCGATACTCGAACTCGGGACCTTTTCCTTTCGCGGGCAAGTGCTCTATCATCTGAGTTACCGAAGCACGCCTCACGCCCGGTACTCACAGCTTTACATCTGCCAGTATCTCGTCTCCTACCTTCCAAACTTTATAGAAGCTCTCCTGTGAACCCTGCAGAACTAGCACTTCTGAAAGAAAGGATATAGCGGAGACATGGCTTAGCCACAGCCTGGGGGATGTTTCCAGAATGAGATTTTCACTCTGCAGCGGAGTGTGCGCTGATATGAAACTTCCTGGCAGATTAAAACTGTATGCCCGACCGAGACTCGAACTCGGGACCTTTTCCTTTCGCGGGCAAGTGCTCTACCAAGTCCCGAGTTCGACTCTCGGTCGGGAACACAGTTTTAATCCGCCAGGAAGTTTCATATCAGCGCACACTCCGCTGCAGAATGAAAATCTCGTTCTGGAAACATCCCCCAGGCTGTGGCTAAGCCATCTCTCCGCAGTATCCTTTCTTTCAGGAGTGCTTGTCCTGCAAGGTTCGTAGGAGAGCTTCTGTAAAGTTTGGAAGGTAGGAGACGAGATACTGGCTGAAGTAAAGCTGTGAGTAGCAGCCGTGAGTCGTGCTTCGGTAGCTCAGTTGGCAGAGCACTTGCCCGTGCAAGGCAAAGGTCCCGAGTTCGAGTCTCGGTCGGGCACACGGTTTTAACCTGCCAGGAAATTTCAGATTTCTGTTGTTTATTACACACAAACTATGAAAGACAGAAACTCATTGCCAATCTCACTGAACAGAGAAAGTTTCATGGTTTTATGTTCGCACAGACACTATCCCACACACTCAATATGAGCACCATGAGCTGCTCGAGAAACATTTCATTCTACACTCGACTCTACAGGCCACTGTTTATTGGATCGACAATGTCAACAATTATATTTCTCAACTCTTGAAGAGTATCTGTCCTAGGTCCGAGAAAGATTGTTTTATATACTCTCGCAGAAAAAAAAATTATAAGGTGTGAGGTCTAAAGGTCTTGGAGGCCAAAAGAAATAAACAAGATCTTTTTATCCACCTCTTCGAATCCAACGTTGTGGGACGGTGTTATTAAGATAACACAGCACCATAAGGTGAAACTGAGGTGGGGCCCCGTCGTGCACAAAACTGAAATCATTGGAATCTTCATGAAGTTGAGTAAACAAACAGTTTTGCAGCAAGTCCAGGGATGTCATTCCTGTCACCGTTTCCTCCGAAAAAAAAGAAAGGTCGATAAACTTTGTGAACAGAAACGCCACAAAACATATTCAGTTTGGGTGAGTCTCTTTCGTGTCTGATGGCGACGCCAGGATTTTGTAACCCCCAAAGGGTTACATTATGGTAGTTTACTTTATCCGATAGATGACACGTCGATTCGTCCGAATATATGAGTCGTTCGGAAAGAGTATCTTCTACCATGTCATGGAGAACAACACGAGGGCTGCTCAGAAAGCAATGCAATGCATTCGGCAACGATCTATAATTTCACATTCCAGTGGTACAATTTTTATAATTTCTAGGTGTTAAGACATCTAGTTTTCTAAATATTCCTCATATTTTAGTTATTTTCTAACATAAGTAGTACTCAGCTGTCCTAAAATTTTGGTGAATCACACCAATAATATAAATGTAGTATTTTAGTTTTATTTTGTTCCTGAACAATACATTCACCACCAATATTAACTTTTCGTTCATGAAAGCTCAAGACTACGGAAGTTAATGGATCCTGTTGCGAAATGTAATTATACGTCATAAAAAAACTACTAATTCCTCTATAAACAACCACAGTTTAACGTAACATCTTACAGGATGCCTGCCTAAGCTTGATAGCGGAAAGTGTGCCACACCTATCAGTTGCCAAGTTCTTTCGGATACGAACGTTCGTTCGGAAATGTCGTGCTAGCAATGCGAGTATTTATCAATTCGCCACACGTGACTTCTTTGATAGTCTGGTGTCGACAGACTGAGCCTGTTGGTGGCATCTTGAGTGAGTCCAGGCAGAATCTGTCATCGGAAAGAGTTACGTTGAGTGTTGGTGAAGATTAAAAGTGAAACAAACGTCTACTACGATGGGTAGGAGGTAGAAATGTGATGAAAGGAAGGACAGTAATTGGATTATTTTCAATAAAAGATGTGAATAATAAAATATTATGGAAATGGCGTACTAATTTAAGTGGCTCGTCAGTTGAACGCTAACAATCGTTTGTGCACGATAAGTAACAGTAATTGTGCTAGACATATATCATCTACACTTTCCTAATCTTAACTGGGAAATTTACAGAATGGCACTAACCAGAGTGAGAACAGTCTTACGAAAGTAGTGAAGAGAGAGTGAAGTGAAGGGTTTTAGGTCTGAAGTTTTTCGCTTGTTAAACTTAATAAAACTAAACTGAACTCCGTCCGAACAGGCCATGAAGCCGCAACGGTACCGACAGATCGCCGTGTCATCCTCAGCCCAGAGACGTCACGAATATGGAGGGGCATGTGGTCAGCACACCGGAGCCGCTACTTCTCAATCAAGCAGTTCCTTAGTTTGCCTCACAAAGGCTGAGCGCACCCCACTTAACAACAGCGCTCGGCAGACCGGATGTTCACCCACCTAAGTGCTTGCCCAGCCGGACAACACTTAACTTCGGCAATGCCGTTGGCTTCTTAAACTTAATACCCTCTCTAAATTATAGTTTCAGACTCACAACAAAAGATATTCCTCATATATTAACAGAATATGAAAAACACAGTGATCCATAATTAATTTTAATTTATGTAATACAGGGGGTTTTATACTTTGTAGTACAATCAGACGAGTGTCCTGCTTGTAACGTTGTGTGACGTAATTCTGCGCACAGTTGGTCCTGTATTCACGGCCACCACAATATGTATACCAATATTTGTGTCAAGCTTGGAAGTGTGGCCCTCTCTAAGCATAGCTGCATGCCTCCACAGAAGGTGCACACCAAAACTTCAACTCTTAGGACCTGAAGTTCCTATACTATTTCTGAAGATCCCTCAAAAGAAGTGAATCGCGTCAATAAATCTTGTGCTATCATTACAAACTAGACTGTTTTTTTTTCTAATGAAAACATATCGTGTTTACTACATCATGCCCATAGAGTGGGAGAATTTGTACAAAAGAACCTAATTAAAAGATTTTATCTGATAAAAAGCAACTATAATTGCAAGCGTGTGGGCCGAAACTATTTAATATCATCTATGTACATCCTATCATCCACTGCATTGTAATAAACGTTTATCATATTAAAATCGAAACATGGACGTGGGATGGGTACCAGGCACGTGGCCACAGCTCTAAGCTTGTTCTTGTTCATTTGTATGTGAGTTCTTCACCCCCGACGACATAATTCCCGATTACCTTTCTTTAAGTTCGCTGACGATAATATTTATAGAAATATAACGTACCTACCTCTGAGGAGTGTTTATAATATCGTAACACACACGACTAGACGAAAATATGAAAATTTAATTCTGTGATACAGGGTATGCCTTGTGTCATTTCGAACGTACACTGAAAGGCCAAAGAAACTGTTACACGTGCCTAATATCGTGTAGGGCCCCCGCGAGCACGCAGAAGTGCCGCGACGTGGCACGAAAACTACTAATGTCTGAAGTAGTGTTGGAGGGACATGCCACTATGAATCCTGGAAGGCTCTCCATAAATCCATTAGAATACGACGGGATGGAGATCTCTTCTGAACAGCACGTTGCAAGTCATCCCAGATATGCTCAATAATGTTTATGTCTGGGAAGACTGGTAGCCAACGGAAATGTTTCAACTCAGAAGAGTGTTTCTGGAGCCACTGTGTAGCAGTTCTGGACGTTTGGGGTGTCCCAGTGTCCTGCTGGAATTGCCCACGTCCGTCGCAGTGCACAATGGACATGAACGGATGCGGGTGACAGTGTTTCTGGAGCCACCGTCTGGCAGTTCTGGACGTGTGGTGTGTCGCATTGTCCTGCTGAAATTTCCCACGTCCGTCGCAATGCAGAATGGACGTGAATGGATGCAGTTGATCAGACAGGATGTGTATCTACGCGTCACCTGTCGTATCTGGACGTATCATGGGTCCCATATCACTCCAATTGCACACGCCCTACACCATTACAGAGCCTTCACCAGATTGGACAGTCTCCTGCTGACATGCAGGATTCATGAGGTTGTTTCCATCGCTAAAAACTATTTGAAAAGAGACTCGTCAGACCAGGCAACATGTTCCTGGTCATCAACGGTCAAATGTCTGTGTTGACGGACACAGGCGAGGCGTAAAGCTTTGTGTCGTGCAGTCATCAGGGGTACACGAGTGGGCCTTCGTCTCCGGAAGCCCACATCAATCACGTTTCGTTGAATGGCTCGAACGCTGATGGTCTAGCATTGAAGTCTGCAGCAATTTGCGGTACGGTTGCACTTATGCCACGTTGCACGATTCTCTTCAGTCGTCGTTGGTCCCGTTCTTACAGGATCTTTTCCCAGTTGCAGCGATGTTGGAGATTCGACGCTTCGCTTGAATCCTGATATTCAAGATACACTGGTGAAAGGGTCGTAAGGGAAAATCCTCACATCATGGCTACCTCGGAGATGCTGTGTCCCATCCCTCGTGCGCCGACTATAACACCACATTCAAACTCAGTTAAATCCTGATGACCTGCCACTGCAGCAGCAGTAACCGATGCGCCACATACTCGTGGTCTTATACAGGCGTTCCCGACCGCAGCGTCGTCTTCTGTTTGTTTTCATATCTCTGTATTTGAATTCGCATGCCTATACTTGTTTCTTCGGCGCCTTAGTGTATAACGTACGCTGTCTGACAAATGAGGCAAAGCACCCAGAATGTGAGGACGAAACAAAACATAGATACACAGAGTAGGAGGTTGTCTGACTTTATTTCAGCGATTACAAAACCCAGACTTATTTACAAAGAATTTGGAAATATGCGCCCCCTTATCAGACTGACTTTGCATCCCCTCTGGCATCGATGCATGTACCGATTCGTTTCGAAAGGGTGTCATAAGGCCTATGAGTCCTCTCCTGAGGCAAGGTGGACGACAGCTGTTGAATCTGGTCGTTGAGACCACAGATACTGACGATGGGAAGGAGTTGACGTCCGATATGGTCACGAACACGTTCTATTGGGGACAGATCTAACAATCTTGCTGGTCACGAGAGTTGCTCGACAGGACGCAGAAAGTTCATACAGACCATGTGTGGAAGGACATTGATAAATGTCACCACGCTGTTGTCACATGAAAGGTAACACTTGAGGACGTGGGATGTCCGTGATGTACCTTGGTGCCGTCAGAGTTCGTTCAGTCACCGAGAGCCGTGACCTGAAGTCAGATCCAATGGCTACGCACACCATGCCAAGCGCAACAGCACTGTGATTCTGCAAAACATGTATATATTCGTATGAGACCTTTCCACCGGACACAGCCGTACTCGCCAACAATGGTGCTCTGGGGTTGTGCAGAACCACGATTCATCGCTGAACAAGATAAGATGCCAGTCATCAGTAGCCCATGTTTCCCGGTTACGGCACCATTCCAAATGCATCTGTTTGTGTTGCGGTGCGGCAATCTAAGCATGGATCGTTACTTGTGTAGTTCGGCTTCTGCCAGTCTCCAACCTATGGTGCAGGATGACACAGAATATTACTTGTCCCCAGAATCCTGGCACAAAAGTGAATGGATTACTAGGTGCACAATATGGTGATCCTCCATTTTTGTGGTCAGGGGTGGTTGACCGATTCATCGATGATGACTAATGTGCCTGCTCTTAGGTTCTCATGCAGACCAAAATTGGGCCACTGTCACATCCGAAGGCACCACAAATCTGGCTACTGCACGATTCGACCAACCTGCCAGATGGAGACCCACAATTAATAACCTTTCAAACTCTGTCTGGCGCTGATAATGCTGTCCTACACGAGTACGCGACATATTAGGGTCCTTTTCAGATACCACTCAACATCTGACGCTCTTCACGCCCCTTATATACCCTACCCTGTCTGGGAACAACATGAAACACGAGAAATACTAATGCACTCTGGATGGCCGTTCTACGTCACAGAGAGTATTTGCAACTCTCATCATTCGCATACCTGCCAAAGGTGTGTATATGTACAAAGTTACATTGAAATCCGACCATGTATTCTGGGTGCTTCATTTTCCTCTCAGGCGGTCTATATGGAAGAGGAAACGGTCTTGCCGCTGTGGTAACATCGGTTTCTGTCAGATCACCAAAGTTAAGCGCTGTCGAGCTGGGCTAGCACTTGGACAGTTGACCATCCGATCTGCTGAGCGCTGTTGGCAAGCGGGGTGCATTCAGCCCTTTTGGCGTAAACTAAGGAGCTACCTGATTGAGAAGTAGCGGTTCCGGTCCCTTAAACTGACATACGGCCGGGAGAGCGGCCACATGCCCCTCCACATCCACATCCAGTGACGCCAAGGGTGACACGGCGGTGGGTCGGTACGGTTGAGCCTTGTTGGCCTATTCTGGCGGAGTTTCCTTGAGTTTTTAGTTTATGCAGAATGTAGTCGACATTCGGAGCTATCAGATGATTTATTTAAAAATAATGAAAAAAATAGTGTATCATCAAATATCATAAAACGCTTCTTAGACAGTCACTTGTGTCAGCTGTCTCATATGCGCATTCGTCTCATTGCGTGTTGTAGCACATGTTAACCACATCATGTACAGCATCTGACCATACACCGGATATAATGTCAAGGTCATTTACAGGGTATGTAAAACCAGTATCAGATTTCACTTCAACATCAGTCGAAGTGAAACTTCAGTGTCACCTATATACAGATTTCATGATTAAAATATGACTTCATTCTGTGTCACATAGGTTGACATTAAGTCTCTCTATAGGTAACAGCTCTTGTTTACAGAGGGAGGCGGCGCAGTGGTTAGCACATTGAATTCGCATTCGGGAGAAAGACGGTTCAAAGCCGCATCCGGCAATCCTGATTTAGATTTTCCGTTATTTTCGTAAGTCACTTCAGGCAATTGCCGGGATGGTTCCTTTGAAAAGGTATGGTTAACTACCTTTCCCCACCCTTCCCTAATGCGATATGCCCGATGACCTCGCTCTCTGGTCCCGTCCCCCGAATCAACCAACCAACCAGCTCTTACTGGACGATAGAATGAAACTGCAAACATACAACTACTAACATTAGCTATAGGGGTGCAATTCACATACCGGAACAGCGAACTCAAAGAAAGATGTCAAAGAATTTGTCAGTAGAGATGTGTTGCAGTATAGTTACACAAAGGTGGAAAAGGAAAAAATTTTCTTTGAGGGAAAAATTATAAACTTTTGTGTTTATTTTTTTATTGTTATTTCGTCCCCCTGCGCCATATGGGCTGCCAATGGTACCATCAGCCCACTCCTCAGCCAAAGGAAAAAACGGAAAACAATAAATTAAAAGGCGAAATATCTACAAACTATTTTTAAAATTTGCAAGGATTAATTTAATGAAGGCTTTATATAAAACTAAGATGATTTGCTCCTTTTTGAAATCTGAAACAGGATAACTAAAATATCAAACGAAAAAATAAGGATACACTCAAAACATTTAAAACACAACATAAAAACTTTAATCTTAAAAATGAAGCAGTGTGTTGTCACTGAGAGCTAAAGGAGCTGCCCTGGGGATAACGGTCTGTAGTTGGAGAGGTTCAAATGACTCTGAGCACTATGGGACTTACCTCCTGAGGTCATCAGTCCTATAGAACTTAGAACTACTTAAACCTAACTAACCTAAGGACATCACACATATCCATGCCCGAGGCAGGACTCGAACCTGCGACCGTAGCGGTCGCGCGGTTCCAGACTGAAGCGCCTAGAACCACTCGGCCACCAGGACCGGCGTTGGAGAGGATAAACTTAGGTGTTTAGTAGGGTAGGAGGTGTGGGTGTAAGTATGGAGGATTTAGGGGTAGGCTCGATGGAAGCAACCTGGGTGTTGTGTAGACAGGAGGGGAAGAGTTTGGGTATTGGTGAAGCCATTATACGAAAGGGGAGAAGGGTAGGGAAAGATGGGGTGGGGAGGGAAAAGAGGGTGGGGAAATATGGGGAAGGAAAGGAGAGGAAGCACTGACGAGCTGGGATGGTTGGGGTGGAATTCTGGATGCTAGGATGCTTAAATGTTGGGAGAGATTTCGTGGTCACGAAGAGGGAGGCGATCGAAATATCGTCGGGAAGAGGATATGGAGAATGTGCACTTTTAGTATGTTTTGGCACCATGCAAAGGTGATGCAAGTTTGGGACATGCATTATATCGAAAACGGGCATGTACTGATTTATATTTACGTGCAAATAGCTTTGCATACGATGAGTGTTCTCAGAACTCTGGTACACAGAGCACACACCGTTGCTGATAACAGCAGGCTGGAAGACGAGCTTCTGCATCCGAGAATAGTTTCTTAAGCCGACGGGTATTTTCCACAGCAGATAGGCACTACCAATGAAACCAACAGTGGGCAGATGGAATGCAGAAGAGGACACTGACGTATGTGGGAAACCGATCGTCAAAATCGGGACAGATCCTAAGCAAACACAAAGTGAAAGTGA
This sequence comes from Schistocerca gregaria, assembly GCF_023897955.1. Classification (NCBI taxonomy): domain Eukaryota; kingdom Metazoa; phylum Arthropoda; class Insecta; order Orthoptera; family Acrididae; genus Schistocerca; species Schistocerca gregaria. The sequence continues at coordinate 457,940,523 of NC_064925.1, forward strand.
TTTTCCGCAACCTACCAAAACAGCAGCACTCCTGGGTTCCGTTAAAGACAAATTGGCGCTTCAGAGGTCTGAGATTGACAAGATCTCCTGTCAGTGTGGCCTTTCGTACATCGTACAAACGGCACGTACGGTCCTACGGTCCATGAGAGGTGCACGGAGCACCGTAGGTACAGGTGGCTCTTGGAAGCTAATAAAGCAGCGGTGGCGGAGCATTACATTGACACTGCGCACTCTATGGCTTACGACAACGTCGAAATCTTAGCCTAGACTGCATTACTTCTGGGACTCAGTTGTGAAAGAAGCAATTGAAATTCGGTTAGCGACGAATTTAAGTAACAGAGATAGCAGTGAAAAGTGTCGGTATGGACACAGCAGCGTACTACGAATGGAAATTAGAGAGGAGGTAATAGTGTTACTGGAGTCGGATGTTGTAGGTAACCATTCTGCTGATGCAGGTATTACCATCCTTTATGAAGGAACGAATGTAGTCCAGCGGACGTAGCAGGTCTTTGGACGAAGGCGGATTCCCAGTAGGCAGCGACCGCTGCTAAAGACCGCACAAAGCAGCGGAAATGACCAGCGTGGCGGGCCTTAGACGCGACGCGCTATGCGGAGCGTTTTGTGGCTTTGTTCGCTTCTGAAGAACGCTGCGCCATCTTCGGACATGGTGCTGTTCGCGGATCTAACGAGGGGCAGAGAACAGCACGCGACTGTTACGGCCACTTTCTCGGTGAGTGTGTTGCCGGAACATTTTTGGTAGCGTCCATGTCAACTAAAACGAACCACCAAGATTTGCTTATTATTGACGGTCAACGCCTCATCACAATCATTCAACAATCAACTATAGGTTTTAACTTACCGTTAGTTTAAACTCCTCTTTCAGCTGCACACAAAACTGCTCGAAACAAATAGCACTGTGGTTGACAGTTCTGGGAGGCGTGGTTCAAATTTCCACCCAGTTCATGCTACTAAAATTTGTCAAGGGTTCCCTAAATTTTAAAGCTGTGAAGGTTCAAAAATGGCTCTGAGCACTATAGGACTTAACATCTGAGGTCATCAGTCCCTTAGAACTTAGAACTACTTAAACCTAACTAACCTAACGACATCACACACATCCAAGCCCGAGGCAGGATTCGAACCTGCGACGGTAGCAGAGCTGTGAAGGTTGATATGAATATCACACAGCTTTTTTAGGCATAGTAGTACGCCCTTTTTGCTCCTATGTATGAACTGACTTATTTTGCCCAGTTACATAGTTTCAGAACTAGCTTAAACAATTACCCCCCTTTCTCCCGAAATATTCTTGATTATCCTCCATTCGACATCCCCTGTTGGATAAGGACCTAAAGATCACAGATTTCAGCTTTTCGCATGTTTTCTTACTTCATCCATCCACGTTTTACGAGATCGTCGTCTTGGCTAGTTCTTATTCCGTAGATACCAGAAAAGAATTGTATTAACCATGTAACATATATTAACTTTGCTAAATGTCCCAGCATTTTCTATTTAATTTTCATTATGGTCATAAAAATGGTTATAGTTATGTCTCTCACTTCAGTTTTTCTCTGTAAGATATCTGCTTGTTTTCCAGTGTCGTCATCGAATTCCCAAAGCGCTTTTCTCCATTGTTTTCTGGGTAACTGTTAGTTTCAATGTAGCAATTACTTCAGTACAGTTACACATGCTGAATGAATGTAATCTATCTCAAGAATTTTTAGGGAATTAAATCGGACATATTTTGTAAACTTGTTTAGTGATAATTTTAGTATATATTAAGGAATGAAGGCTGATGTGTCTAAAGCTTTTTCACAATGTGTTTGCCACCGTTTTTGTGAAACAGAACAATTATATCATTTTTCCTGCTTTCCTGAATTAACATCTTTGGCAGACTTTTGTGAACAGTTTTCAAATTCCCTTCTTGCTATTTTTTTTTCTCCAGTATTAACCATTTTTATTGTTCTCTGATAGGAGTTAAGTACATAACAAGGACAAACTACCGGATCCCGAACTTGAGAAGATCAGTTTGGGTTGTGGTAAAATGTACATCTACACTCTGCAACGTGAAAAACTGAGGTGAAAGGAATGGAAAGGAAACGGTATATGGAAAGAGACAGGGTGCAAGTAATGACTTCCAGCCGCACAGGGCACTGCGGCATTGCAGCGGCCAGAGTTGACAATTCGTGGTGGACCGGGACTCGACTCGAAGCCGGATGCTCTTCTTCTGTAGAACGGTTGCTTTAAGCGCGTCGGCCATCCTGACACGCTTTCCATCAGATCCAAATTCCCAACTTCCCCACGCTACACCGAAACGACTCCCGGCCATTAACCGACTACTCCCAGATTTCCGATTCCCGTATGACTTGGGACGTTGGTTATGCATTCGCATTGAAACGTTTTCATCATACAGCTGTCGCGCCCATAGAATCATAGATACGAGTGGTGCCTTTCTGTCAGACATGACCGACAGAACAGACACCAGTCCTATCTACACTCCTGGAAATGGAAAAAAGAACACTTTGACACCGGTGTGTCAGACCCACCATACTTGCTCCGGACACTGCGAGAGGGCTGTATAAGCAATGATCACACGCACGGCACAGCGGACACACCAGGAACCGCGGTGTTGGCCGTCGAATGGCGCTAGCTGCGCAGCATTTGTGCACCGCCGCCGTCAGTGTCAGCCAGTTTGCCGTGGCATATGGAGCTCCATCGCAGTCTTTAACACTGGTAGCATGCCGCGACAGTGTGGACGTGAACCTTATGTGCAGTTGACGGACTTTGAGCGAGGGCGTATAGTGGGCATGCGGGAGGCCGGGTGGACGTACCGCTGAATTGCTCAACACGTGGGGCGTGAGGTCTCCACAGTACATCGATGTTGTCGCCAGTGGTCGGCGGAAGGTGCACGTGCCCGTCGACCTGGGACCGGACCGCAGCGACGCACGGATGCACGCCAAGACCGTAGGATCCTACGCAGTGCCGTAGGGGACCGCACCGCCACTTCCCAGCAAATTAGGGGCACTGTTGCTCCTGGGGTATCGGCGAGGACCATTCGCAACCGTCTCCATGAAGCTGGGCTACAGTCCCGCACACCGTTAGGCCGTCTTCCGCTCACGCCCCAACATCGTGCAGCCCGCCTCCAGTGGTGTCGCGACAGGCGTGAATGGAGGGACGAATGGAGACGTGTCGTCTTCAGCGATGAGAGTCGCTTCTGCCTTGGTGCCAATGATGGTCGTATGCGTATTTGGCGCCATGCAGTTGAGCGCCACAATCAGGACTGCATACGACCAAGGCACACAGGGCCAACACCCGGCATCATGGTGTGGGGAGCGATCTCTTACACTGGCCGTACACCTCTGGTGATCGTCGAGGGGACACTGAATAGCGCACGGTACATCCAAACCGTCATTGAACCCATCGTTCTACCATTCCTAGACCGGCAAGGGAACTTGCTGTTCCAACAGGACAATGCACGTCCGCATGTATCCCGTGCCACCTAACGTGCTCTAGAAGGTGTAAGTCAACTACCCTGGCCAGCAAGATCTCCGGATCTGTCCCCCATTGAGCATGTTTGGGACTGGATGAAGCGTCGTCTCACGCGGTCTGCACGTCCAGCACGAACGCTGGTCCAACTGAGGCGCCAGGTGGAAATGGTATGGCAAGCCGTTCCACAGAACTACATCCAGCATCTCTACGATCGTCTCCATGGGAGAATAGCAGCCTGCATTGCTGCGAAAGGTGGATATACACTGTACTAGTGCCGACATTGTGCATGCTCTGTTGCCTGCGTCTATGTGCCTGTGGTTCTGTCAGTGTGATCATGTGATGTATCTGACCCCAGGAATGTGTCAATAAAGTTTCCCCTTCCTGGGACAATGAATTCACGGTGTTCTTATTTCAATTTCCAGGAGTGTATAAGAAATTACTGGCCATTAAAATTGCCAAAACACGAAGATGACGTGCTACAGTCGCAACATTTAACCGTCAGGAAGAAGATGCTGTGATATGAAAATGATTACGTTTTCAGAGCATTCACATAAGGTTGGCGCCGGTGGTGACGCCTACAACGTGCTGACATGAGGAAAGTTTCCAACCGATTTCTCATACACAAACAGCAGTTGACCGGCGTTGACTGGTGAAACGTTGTTGTGATACCTCGTGTAAGAAAGAGAAATGCGTACCATCACGTTTCCGACTTTTATAAAGGTCGGATTGTAGCCTATCACAATAGCGGTTTATCGTATTGCTGCTCGCATTGGTTGAGATCAAATGACTGTTAGCACAATATGGAATTAGTTAGTTTAGGAGGGTAATATTGAACGCCGTGCTGAATCCCAACGGTCTCGTATCACCAGCAGTCAAGATGACAGGCATCTTATCCGCATCGCTGTAAGTGATCGTGCAGCCACGTCTCGATCCCTGAGTCAACAGATGGGGACGTTTGCAAAACAACAACCACCTGCAAAAACAGTTCGACGACGTTTGCTACAGGATGGACTATCAGCTCAGGGACCTTGGCTGCGTTTACCCTTGACGCTGCGTCACAGACAGGAGCGCCTGCGATGGTGTACTCAACGACGAACCTGGGTGCACGAATGGCAAATCGTCATTTTTTTCGGATGAATCCAGGTTCTGTTTACAGCATCATGATGGTCACATCCGTGTTTAGTGACATCGCGTTCACATACGAAGCGTGTATTCGTCATCGCCATACTGGCGTATCAACCGGCGTGATGGGTCGGGGTGCCATTGGTTACACGTCTCGGTCACCTCTTGTTCACGTTGACGGCACTTTGAACAGTGGACGTTACATTTCAGATGAGTTACGAACCGTGGCTCTACCCTTTATTCGATCCCTGCGAAACCCTACATTTCAGCAGGGTAATGCACGACCGCATGTTGCAGGTCCTGTACGGGCCTTTCTGGATACAGAAAATGTTCGACTGCTGCCCTGATCAGCACATTCTCCAGATCTCTCACCAATTGAAAACGTCTGGTCAATGGTGGCCGAGCAACTGGCTTGTCACAATACGCCAGTAACTACTCTTTATGAACTGTGGTATCGTGTTGAAGCTGCATGGGGAGCTGTACCTGTACACGCCATCCAAAGCTCTGTTTGACTCAATGCCGAGGCGTATCAAGGCCGTTATTGCGGCCAGAGGTGGTTGTTCTGGGTACTGATTTCTCAGGATGTATGCACTCAAATTGCGTGAAAATGTAATCACATGTCAGTTCTAGTATAATATACTGTATTTGTCCAATGAATACCCGTTTATCATCTGGATTTCTCCTTCGTGTAGCAATTTTAATGGCCAGTAGTGTACATTCGGCAAATCATCGTAAGGTGTATGGTGGAGGCTATTTTGTCTACTACCGTCACTTGCCCCTTTCCTGTTGCACTCGCGAATCCCCACAGCGTTACGTTCACGGGTCTTTTGCAAGATATATGTACGGGTAACCAATGCATTGGTTGACTCTTGGTGGAACGCACGCTCTGAGAAATAAAACACTAAATCACGCAGTAATACAGAACGTCTCTCTTGCTGCATCTGCCATTGGAGTTGGTTGAACATCTCCTTGGCGCTTTCGCGCTTCATAAATGAACATGTAACCAAACGCGCTGCTCTTCTTTGGATTTCTAGTTCCTCTGTCAATCCTGAACTAACACACAAAATTCAAGCATCATTCGAACGAGGGTTTTGTGAACCACCATCTTTGTGGGTAGACTTCCTATCCTGAGCACTCTTTCAATGAATCTGTCTAACATCTGTCTCACTCATCTGTGGTCGTGCCACTTAAAACCGTTACGTGCGCATACTCTTAGACAATTTAAGTGTGCCACTGCTTCCAGTGATAGTTCTGGAACCGTTTAGTCATAAAATAATGCGTCTTTATCTTTAATTTACGGGCAATAGCTTTTTTTCTGTTAAGTGTCATTTGCCAATTCCGCACAGTGCGTCTCCCTACATTTCTCCATAATTTTCTAGCGTTGCAACTTCTCTGTATACGATAAAATTATCAGCGAATTGCCTGATGGAACTTCCACCATTAACCATTAGGTCATTTATACATATTGTAAAATTTAATGCCCCTGTAACACTCCCTTTGCGTAATCCTCGAAGTTACTTTTACGCCTGAAGACTTCTCTCCGTTAAGAATGACATGCTGTTTTCTGTTTGCTAGAAATTTTTCAGTCCATTGACAAAGCTGGTCTGGTGTTTTGCTCATACGGTGGTAGTGTGAATTGTACCGAACGCCCTCCGGAAGTCAGGCAACATGAGATCAACCTGGACGTGGGTACCCACAGCATTTTGGGTTCGTGGACAGACAGAACGAACTGGGTTTCGCACGATCATAGTTTCTGGAACCTATGCTGATTCCCACAGAGGCGATTTTAAGTCCCCATAGATGTCATAACAGATGAGTGTAAAACATGCTGAAGCCTACAGTTTTGTGGGCCTGTTCTACTAACCTTCTTGGAAAAGAAAATGTAGGAACACTGGACGCAATATTAACCATATGACCAATCTTAGAAGACTGACTGAAAAGAGGTCTATCTACTTTTATAACATTTCATGATTTTTAGGAATTTTTTGATAGTATTGACTAGAATATCCTCTTTAAAAATCTGAAGACAGCAAGGATTTATTAAAAAGAGTGAAAAGTTATCTCAAAATTATACAGAAACCCTACTGCAATTGCGGTAGTTAAAGGGCGTATAAGGGTAGCAATGGTTGAGAAAGGAGTGATACTAAAAAGTTGATGTGCTATTCGACGTGTACATTGAAGAATCAAAAGAGAATCTTGGCAACGGAAATAAAGTGCCGAGTGAGGAAATGAAAACTACAAGGCCACTGTAATTCTGTCAGAGCTGGTAAAAGACTTGCAAGGACAGGTGATTGGAATTGGTAGTGTCTTGACGAGAGCTCGTACAATTAAAATCAATAAAACCAAAGCAGCTGTAATGGAGTGAAACCAAATTAAATCACGTGATGTTGAGTGAACTACATTAGGATATGCGATCATAAAGTAGTAGATGAGATTTGATATTTCAGCAGAATAGTTACTAACGACGTAGAATTAGATGATATAAAATGCAGACTGGCATTCACAAGAAAAACTTTTCTAGAAAAGAGAAAGTTATTATCATCGAATAGCAATTACAGTGCTTGCAAGTCTGTTCTGAAGCTATTTGCCTCCAGTGCAGCCTTATGCGGAAATGAAACGCGGACAAAAAACAGTAAGGACGATAAAAGAATAGGGGCTTTTCAAATGTGGTGCCACAAAAGAATGCTGAGGATTCAATGGGTGTATCGCGTAAATAATAAAGTGGCATGGAGCTGAATTGGGATGAAAATAAGTTTACGGTACAACTTGACTAGAAGGAAGGATCGATTCGTAGGCCACGTGCTGAGGTGTGAAGCAATTGTTAGCTTGGTAATGGACGGCAGTGTGGGGAGAAAACTTTTAGGGGAACAGTATGGAGTGGTTGTGCGAAGATGAAGAGACTTGCACTTGGTAAAACACGTCGAAGAGTTGCATCAAACCACTCTTTGGAGTAAGTATCACGACAATAACATGTGTCATCGTCTCCAGGCTCCTTTTCTTTCTCCACGGAATGGCTTTATGCATCCCCTCTGTCGTTGCTTCCAGAATATAATTATTCCGATTACCAACAATATTTCTTATTCCTGTCTTGCGTTAAACAAACATTTCATGGAATTTTGGATCCATTGAACCATTATGTATCTGCTCTTAGTTATCGTACCGCTTGCGTCATAACGGACAAATTTTTTTGTGTAATATTAGTAGCATTGGGTAGTATTAGGTAACTTTCCGTCTACTTTCACTGTTTTCATTCTCTTCTCTTACCAGATTTTCACCTGTACTCTAAAAGCCAGCGTATGGAGTAAGACACAGAGGAGATGATGTACCAGAATGATCTTCCTATTGCATTTGTGGATCGGACATCAAATGTAGGGCTGTAACAGCCCTTCTGTGTAATCCCTAATTACTACATCTACATTTATACTCCGTAAACCACCCAACGGTGTGTGGCGGAGGGCACTTTTCGTGCCACTGCCATTACCTCCCTTCCCTGTTCCAGTCGCGTATGGTTTGCGGGAAGAACGACTGCCAGAAACCCTCCGTGCGCGCTCGAATCTCTCTAATTTTACATTCATGATCTCCTCGGGACGTATAATTAGGGGGAAGCAAAATATTCGATACCTCATCCAGAAACGCACCCTCTCGAAACCTTGGCATCAAGCTACACCGCGATACAGAGCGCCCCTCTGGCAGAGTCAGCCACTTGAGTTTGCTAAACATCTCCGTAACGCTATCACGCTTACCAAATAACTCTGTGACGAAACGCGCCGCTCTTCTTTGGATCTTCTCTACTCCTCTGTCAACCCGACCTGGTACGGATCCCATACTGATGAGCAATACTCAAGTATAGGTCGAACGAGTGTATTGTAAGCCACCTCCTTTGTTGATAGACTACATTTTCTAAGGACTCTCCCAATCAATCTCAACCTGGTACTCGCCTTACAAACAATTAATTTTACATGATCATTCCACTTCAAATCGTTCCGTAAGCATACTACCAGATACTTTATAGAAGTAACTGCTACCAGTGTTTGTTCCGCTATCATATAATAATACAATAAAGGACCCTTGTTTCTATGTATTCGCAATGCATTACATTTGTCTATGTTAAGGATCAGTTGCCACTCCCTGTAGCAAGTGCCTATACGCTGCAGATCTTCCTGCATTTCGCTGCAATTTTCTAATGCTGCAACTTCTCTGTATACTACAGAATCATCCGCGAAAAGCCTCATGGAACTTCTGACACTATCTACTAGGTCATTTATATATATTGTCAAAAGCAATGGTCCCATAACACTCCCCTGTGGCACGCCAGACGTTACTTTAACGTCTGTAGACGTCTCTCCATTGAGAACAACATGCTGTGTTCTGTTTGCTAAAAACTCTTCAATCCAGCCACACAGCTGGTCTGATATTCCGTAGGCTCTTACTTTGTTTATCAGGCGATAGTGCGGATCTGTACCGAACGCCTTCCGGAAGTCAAGGAAAATGGCATCTACCTGGGAGCCTGTATCTAATATTTTCTGGGTCTCATGAACAAATAAGGCGAGTTGGGTCTCAGACGATCGCTGTTTTCGGAATCCATGTTGATTCCTACAGAGTAGATTCTGGGTTTCCGGAAACGACATGATATGCGAGCAAAAAACATGTTCTAAAATTCTACAACACATCGATGTCAGAGATATAGGCCTATAGTTTTGCGCATCTGCTCGACGACCCTTCTTGAAAACTGGGACTACCTGTGCCCTTTTCCAATGATTTGGAACCTTCCGATCCTCTAAAGACTTGCGATACACGGCTGTAACTTCCTTGGCGTTGTCAATATCAAATATGTGTGTTGGGGGAAGTAATATTTCTTGGTCCATTTTAAGTCGTGGACTCTCGAATTTCGTATGTCAAGTTCGTGATACATAACACCTTCGCTGATGCCCCTGTTACAGCAAATTCTTAAGCTTTTCTCGTGCTGACCAAACGAACAACTGACGAAGTGTGTAGCTTTCCTTTCAGTTAATGAGTGTTGCTTCTATAACAAGATCTGACTCTGTGACCATGTGATTTTTGTGTCTTATTCATCAATACAAATCGCAACACATCAGTCAAGTGCTGAAGTGACCTTTTCCTTCCGCGGGCAAGTGGTAGAGCACTTCCCCAAAAAAGGCAAAGGTCCCGAGTTCGAGTTTCGGTCTGGCACACAGTTTTAATTTCCCAGGAAGTTTCCTATCAGAGCACACTCCACTGCAGCGTGAAAATCTATTTCTGGAAACAAGCAGGAAAGTCATTGATGTATATCAGGAATAGTATTGATCCTAATATGCTACCTTGCGGAACCCCTATATTAATGTGTTTTCGTTCTTATAAGTATTTCTCTAAATGTTTAGATCTGTTTGAAGTATGTGTTATCTCTACTCTTTGTACCCTATCTGCTAGGTATGATCGAAACCAGTCATTAAGTACCCCTCTTATTCCTAATGCTTATAATTTAATTAATGGAATCTTGTGGCCGACTGTATCAAACGCCTTAGAAAGATCGAAAAATATGCCTGTGACACACTCATCTTTATCAAGAGCGTCAAGTACAACTTTGGTGAATTCTGCTATGGCTGACTCCGTATTTTGGCCCCTTCGGAAACCAAACTGTGATTCGCTTAAAAGATTGTATTTATTCAGGTAATTCATTAATCTGTCTTTCATAATTGCTTCTATTATTTTTGAGAATGCTGACAGCAGAGAAATGGGCCGGTATTTTTTTGTGTCTTCTGCATTACCTTTCTTAAGCAAAGGTAGAACTCTTGCTTGTTTTAAGTCCTCTGGAAATGTCCCTGATGTGAAAGACTCATTTATTATATTTGTTAAGGGCCTTGTATAATCCCTATGCATTCTTTCACTACACAAACTGGTACTTCATCTAAGAATATTGACATTTTACTTTTTAGTTTTTGAACAGTTTTGTTGACTTTATTCTCTGTGGTTGGAAGTAACATCATTGTATTTAGTGCAACATTACTTACAGGTGCTATATTTGTTTTGGGGAATTTTTGCTGTAACTTCTCTGCAATACTTGAAAATTGCTCGTTTACATACCTTTATAAGTGTTGTGGATCATTCATTACCGTATCCCCTTCCGTTAGCAGTATGTTATTCTGTGATTGTTTGCCTCTTTTCCTTTTTTATAACATCCCAGACTGCTCTCCTTTTATTCTCAGCATTATATATTTTTTGTCAAATGGCTCTGAGCACTATGGGACTTAACATCGGAGGTCATCAGTCCCCTTATTTTTTGTCATTAAATGATTATTTTGCAGCAGTCAGCACCTTCCTATAGATCTTTCTGTATCTGTAACAGAAATTTAATAATTCTGGATCACTGTGAACCTTTTTCATGGAACTGAGGTGTTTAAGTGTTTGGGAGGCCTCCTTAATACCTGCTGTTATCCATCTGTTTTTGTGATATGTTGATACAGACATGCACAATTTTGGAAATGCCTTTCCGAATTGAATTTAAACAAGGTGGAGAATTGAGAGAATTTCATATTCATATTGGTTTCATTATACACTTCATCCCAGCTTTGTTTTTCTAGTTCTTTTGAAAAATCTTTAAGAGTGACCCCGGAATCAGCCCCAGACACGTGGCACTCTAGCGTAGGGTCAACCAGAAGATCATGTGCAACGTACTCGACGTCAGCTGTCACTTTACGCATCACTCGCAACGTGTGCAGGCCTTATTACCTGCGGACTTGGTTCCACAGCGATGGTTTCGCCGCTGGCCTGTCATACAGGCAACCACACTGCTGGGACTTTTCTCACCTACGAAATTGATAGAGGCGCTATCGTCAAACTTCGCAACACCAGCCAGTGGTCTGCAAAGAATTCCCATGGTATGATGGCATCAAACCATCAACACTGCTACTAGAATGAGATTTTCATTCTGCAGCGGAGATTGCGCTGATGTGAAACTTTCTGGCTGACTAAAACTGTGTGCCGGACCGAGACTCTTTGTCTTTCACGGGCAAGTGTTCTAACACCTGAACGTCTGTTAAGTTCGGAGGGTAGGAGACGAGGTACTGGCCGACCCAGAGCTGTGATGACTGGTCGTGAGTCGTTCTTGGTCAGCTCAGTTGGTAGAACACTTGCCCACGAAAGGGAAAGGTCCTGAGGTCGAGTCTCGGTCTGGCATACAGTTTTAATCTGCCAGGAAGTTTCAACACTGCTACTGGTTCAGCCTCAACGTTTGGTAGGGGGGGGGATTATTGGCAACTGCTTCGTAGAACAAGTCATTCTTCGACAGAGTCTCAAGACGAGGCTTATCTACACTTGCTGCGGGCTACTATTGCCTCCAGTGCCAGAAGATGTGCCTTTGGTGGTACGAAGGATAATGTAGCTGTTACATGATGACACTGCAGCTTCTTTTAACATTTCTGGGCGGACGCATCTTGGATTGGACGAGGCATTGCAGTCATATGGCATGTCCGGTCGCTGGATCTCAACCCTTTAGATATCTACCAGTAGGGGAACCTGAAGGACGTTGCATGTGATGAATCCATTCCGGATGTGCAGACAGTGGAGCAACGCATTCACGTCGCCTGTGACACTATCCGGCTTGAGAGCGGCACGTCTGAATGTATGGAACAGTGGCTACTGCATCGTTTTCGTGGGGTCACTTCGAACACTTTGTCCAATTGTGGTCTCATCACAGCATGTCAAACGCTGCATTGTACTGTACGGGTACGATGAATTAATAAGCACCCTGTACCCCAAACACCATGCATTTCCGGCCATATGACCATTATCCTGCTGTTGGTCCCCACAAAGATAAAGCGCTCAGTACACGCGTACTCATGATTAGCAATGAAAGTCTTTCCAAGTGTTCCCTGTCTTTCCTTGTCTGAATCGGATAAAGGTTCGTTGATATTGCGGAGGGGACCAAACAGCAAGGTCATCGGTCCCATCGAATTGAGGAAGGATGGGAATGGAATTCGGCCGTGTCTTTTCAAAGGAACCATCCCAGCATATGCCTGGAGTGATTTAGGGAAATCACGGAAAACCTAAATCCGGATGGCCGGAGGTGGGTTTGAGCCTCCGTCCTCCCGAATGCGAGTCCAGTGCGCTAACCACTGCTACAGCTCGCTCGGTGCATCGGATAAACTGGAGTAACAACCAGAGAGAAGTCTTCGCACAGCAGGATACAGCTAGGAAAGCAGCGCTCGCCTCACAGGTAAAGGGCAGCACACTGGTTGTGACGGCGAACAGGCGTTCAGCTGTCTGGCCACTACCTGTTCGGGCACAGTGGGGCGCCGAAGGCACCGGCTACTGTGGCCGCTTACGCGTCTTCATCTGTCTGCGTTCTGCCATAGTACCCAGCTGTATAGGCTACAACACACATACACACAGGCCTCTTGCTTCGACATTTTGTAGCGCACACTGCGTGAAAAGATTTTTATTGAATTGAATTCGTTAAAATACGGAATTATCTCTTCTTAGCTGTCAGCAACAAGGGGAGATAGGGTTGATGCATGAAGTTCGTAGAGTTTTTGCCTAAGTTGAAAAAAACAAATCAGATACGCATAACAGACTTTATGCATCACTAACATATTCTTCACTATTTACAACCGTCTGCCAACGATGGGGTAACTTTTTATTTATATATTTTCTAGTTTTATTTATTTACATGTCTAGTTCCGTAGGACCAAATGATGAGCAATTCTACGAGCTTATGGAAGGCGTCAGTACATAAAATTACAAAATCAAGGTAATAACAGATAAAATAAAATGCCTGTGAACGCAAAAAAAGTCAATCCATAAGTTTAAGTAAACGCAATCAACAGTATAACATAAGAATCAGCCTAATTTTTCAAGTAATTCCTCAATAGAATAGAAGTTTTGACCCATGAGGAAACTCTTCAGTTTCGATTTGAAAGCGAGTGGATTAGTGCTAAGATTTTTGAATTCTGGCCGTAGCTTATTGAAAACTGATGCAGCGATATACTGCACAACTTTCTGCACAAGAGTTAAAGAAGTGCGATCCGAATGCAGATTGGATTTTTACCGAGTGTTAGCTTAGTGAAAGCTGCTAATTCTTGCGAATAAGCTCAAAATACCCAGACTCATGAACACGGGTCGACTTACTAGCAGAACCGCCCGTTTGTGAGCCAAAAATAGCCTTTGAGAATGGAAAGAGTTACCCCAAAATATAATGCCATACGTCATAAGCGAATGAAACTAAGCAAATTAGACAAATTTTCGTGTCGAACGATTACTTACTTCAGATACCGTTCGAATAGTAAAAGTGGCAGCATTAAGTCTTTGAACCAGATCCTGAACGGGGGATTTCCACGACAGTTTGCTGTCTACCTGAAAACCTAGAAACTTGAACTGTTCAGTTTCACTAATCATATGCCCATACTGTGAAATTAAAACGTTGGGTTTTGTTGAATTTTGTGTTAGAAACTGTAAAATCTGAGGCCTACTGTGATTTAGTGTTAGTTTATATTCTAAAAGCCATGAACTTATGTCATGAACTGCACTATTTGAAACAGAGCCAATGTTGCACACAACAGCCTTTACTACGAAGCTAGTGTCTTCAGCAAACAGAAATATTTTAGAATTACCCATAATACTAGAGGGCATATCATGTACATAAATAAGGAACAGGAGTGGCCCTAATATTGATCCCTGGGGTACCCCCCCCCCCCCCCCCCCGCCCGCTTTCTATTTGATAATATCCCACTCAGGCCCCACATCTCAACACTGTGAATAATGACCAGTTGCTGTATATTGCTAAAGTAAGAGGTGAAACAGTTGTGAGCTACTCCCCGAATTCCGTAATGGTCCAACTTCTGGAGCGATACTTTGTGATCGAGTCCATAACTCTAGAAATTGCACGGTTATCCGGAGAACAACACCTCGAGCCATGTTCGGAGCGCATTTTCATCCGGGATGGATATTCCTTGAAGATTTTTTGGTAGAGACCGGGAAAAGGTGAAAATACGAGGGCGCGAGATCTCAGCTCCTCTATAGAGTTTTCTGTCAGTCTTGCACAATGTGGGCGGGCGTTATCGTGGAGTAGCATCACTTCGCTCAGTCATCCTGGTCGTTGCTCTTGGACTGCGTCTCCAAGAGGTCCCAGTTATTGACAATAAATGTCCTCAGTGATGGTTAACTTCATTACTGATTTGAGGGGAAAGCGAAATATTTTACGTACAACTGCTCCTAGCTATATAAATAAGGTATCAAAAAATTCGTCTCTCAAGACTTAGCTTGGCTTTTTGTACACAAAAAGTCATATTGTGCGATATTTACCGGTGAAAAAGTCTTCCTTCTAATCAGGTGCTAAATTTAGGATATTTCGAGAACACAATAAGGTAGGAAAGCAGATGAGGTTGTAACACCATAACTCTAGTGCTTTACTGATTTATTTTGCTTTTGTTTCATTTAATATTACATCGTTAAGCTTCGGTAAATGTGTTTGATTGAATCGATAACACAAAATTGTATACTTTGATGTTGTGGCTAGATTCTACGCAAAGTAGTGTATCTGTTAATTAAATTCTTTGTCCCATTAGGAGGGAACAAAACTAACTGTATATAATTGAATTTCTGTGTGAATAATTTTTGTAGAAATATCAATATGTGCAAATGTTCTGTTTTATTTAAAATGTTTGGATGCTGTTATGTAAACTGCTGACCTTCACTTAGGGTTCTTAGTTGGTTTGTATGTAAAAGGTGTAGTGGTTGCCCTCGGGAACGGAACTGAGTAGCGCGCGCAAATTGTGGTTGGCCTAGGTGGAAAAGGTGGAACAAGAGTCAGTCGGGGACGAGCTACGAGTCGGGGACGAGCTACGAGTCGGGGACGAGCTACCAAACTGTGAACTGCCATGTTACAGTTGCATATTGTGCTGGTCCCGAGAGAGGATTTTTTTTTTCTGCTACTTTCCAATGCCTCGGATGGATGGATAAATAGCTGGAACTATTCTGGAATTTGTATCTATCATCGCCACCAAGAAAGACCAGAGTCCAGCAATTCTGTCTTCAAATCCGCCTACCGACTTGCAGTTGCCACCACATTGCGCAATCGCTGTAAAGGAAGGATCAGCTAAATGTATGTGTTAGTGTACTCAAATATAAGGTAATCTATAACTGAATTTATGTACCTACCTAGATTTTTCTCCTTATCATAACACCTCTCAGGTTCATCTCCGTTTGAACTAAAGTGATTTCAGAGTGTCCTTACTGAAAGAACATTAAAGCCCAGTGTTTATGCTAATTAATGCTTCTTGAACATTGTAAAAAGAAAGTTAAAGTGGTAAGACAGTGAGTTAAAATTAATGATGCTTGCTGAAAATAATTTTTCTAGTAAAACTGCTTATTAATGTGTTGTTGCCAACTTCAAATTAAAAGTTTTTAAGACTGAGGCTTATAAACTTTTGCTTAGTAAATGATCACATTACTGCCTGTTGTGAATCGCAGAAGGTGAGTCAGTATCTTAAATATACGTTAATTTTGTCTCTCACTGTAGTAAAAGTGGAAAACTGCAGTTTTGAAACATTATATACTCATGTTTGCTAACTGTTTGTCTCTCTTGTGTATTAGAAGTGCATATGAATAGTATAACAGGATCCACCATTTGTCTATTGTGTTAATGCTTGGTAACATGTAACGGAAAGACCATTAATTATGAAAACCATAATTTCTTTATTCAAATAATAGTGAGAAACAACCTATTAGTTGATTCCAAATAACATTCATTTTAAATAGTAAAGTATTTAACTGAGAGAGACTTAGCCTATATCCAATTAATGATTCTGCAGTGAATAGTAATAATAACGTTATAAAGACCATTCAGTTTGTGTAAGCCCTGAAAGTAATAGTGTGTTTCGGTATCTCTTATAATTTTGCAAATAGGTTGTGCTGCTCTAACTGTTAGTTTCAATATTACCGTAAACATATGTATGTGTCAGAGTTCACAGCACTCACGTGTGACAAAGTATAGGTTGTGTTTATCCATTAAAGTTATTAATAACTACTTTCTTGAACGAGAATGTTAATTATTCTCTTGCCTAGTTAGGCTGACGACCTTTTTTTTATCCGTTAAACAGTGCAGATAGGCAAAATTTGTTTGTTACTGTTCAAATATTTACGTAATTCTGACTTTCACTTCCGATAAGCCACCTCTGTTAGGTACAACACGGTCAACATAACAAAATTTCTCTCAGAGGGTAACACTGCTCTGTTGCTTTATACCATAATTGCTTTAACAAGATAGTTTTATTTCACGATCTACCTACAACATTAATGTTATGGTACAGCAGTAGGAGACGGTAGTGTTATAAGGTGTCAATAAAAGCATGCTTTACGAAAAAAACTTAAAAATTTAAACAAATTAGAAAAAAAATCGATCAAATGTTTTGAGAAATCACTTCTCTATAAGTGAAATATAAAACAGATTAGAGAAACATTTGATGTGCTTTTAAATTATGCTCGACGTCACGAGTAGTAAATGAGGTGCGCCTAATGTTTCTCTAATTCATTTCATTTCTTACTTTCGGAGAAATAATTTCTCCAAAACTTTAAGCGATTTTTTTTTTTTGGGGGGGGGGGGTATTTCGTTGACAATCGTGTAACCGGGTAATAGGTAACCTTCCACCCGTTTTCGCGCAACGCATTAATTTATTGACTTTCAGGGCCAGTTGTACCACTCTTCAGATGTCTGCAAGTTTCCCGCACTTCACTGCAGTCTCCTGTATTTCCGACAGCTAACCGCGTCGTCTGCTAACAGACCCACGGGGCTTCCGAGGGTGCCCACTAGATTGTTCAATTGAGAACAACATGTTGCGTTGTACCTGGTAGGTAGTCTCAAACCCAACAACCAGTCCAGTTCGATACTATATAAACTGTATGGGATCAACGATGGCGTAGAAATACAGGTTGTTACAAAAAGGTACGGCCAAAGGTACGGCCAAACTTCCTCACACTCAAAGAAAGAAAATATGTTATGTGGACATGAGTCCGGAAACGATTAATTTCCATGTTAGAGCTCATTTTATTACTTCTCTTCAAATCACATTAATCATGGAATGGAAACACACAGCAACAGAACGTACCAGCGTGACTTCAAACACTTTGTTACAGGAAATGTTCAAAATGTCTTCCGTTAGCGAGGACACATGCATCCACCCTCCGTCGCATGGAATCCCTGATGCGCCGATGCAGCCCTGGAGAATGGCGTATTGCATCACAGCCGTCCACAATACGAGCACGAAGAGTTTCTACATTTGGTACCGGGGTTGCGTAGACAAGAGTTTTCAAATGCCCCCGTAAATGAAAGTCAAGAGGGTTGAGGTCAGGAGAGCGTGGAGACCATGGAATTGGTCCGCCTCTACCAATCCATCGGTCACCGAATCTGTTGTTGAGAAGCGTACGAACACCTCGCCTGAAATGTGCAGGAGCTCCATCGTGCATGATCCTCATGTTGTACTTGTAAAGACACATGTTCTAGCAGCACAGGTAGAGTATACCGTATGAAATAATGATAATATGCTCCATTGAGCGTAGGTGGAAGAACATGGGGTCCAATGAAGACATCACCAACAATGCTAGTACTGTAGAGCAATGAGTCGCATGTCAACAGAAGCACCGACGTCAACACTACCTTCCTTCAATTGGGCCAACTGGTGGTGAATCGAGGAAGTACAGTACATACTGACGAAACTAAAATGAGCTCTAACATGGAAATCAAGCGTTTTCGGACACATGTCCACATAACATTTTTTCTTTATTTGTGTCGGAGGAATATTTCCTGAAAGTTTGGCCGTACCTTTTTGTAACACCCTGTATATCAAATGCATCAACCTGGACGCCGTTGCCTACGGCGGCGACTACATCCATATTTGCGGAATACATGTCGGTATTTATAGCGGAGATATTTGTCCGTCACAAACGTCACAATATCTGGGCTCAGAACGCGTTCCCATAATGTTACTACAGACTGGATCCAGTTATATAGGTCCATAATTATTTGCATCTGGCCAACATCAGTTCTTGGAAACAGCGATGACCTACGCTCTTTTGCGGTCGCTATGAACCCTTCGTTCCTCTAGCAAGCTGCGAAAAATTACTTATAGATATGCAGCAAGGTGCTTCTCGTAATACCTATAGAATCTTAAAGGTATCTAATCGTGTTTTTCTACTACTGAGTCTCTATAGCCTGTTTTCTATTCCACAATCGCTTATTTTCACTATCTGTCATTTCAGCGTTTGTGCAAAGATCGTTGTGTACAGCCGACTATAATGAAGTGACAAAGTTGGGAGAGCCAAGTGTAAGATCAGTGACGGAAAACGAGCTATGTGCTGCAAAGAAATGGGTAGGGCATCCGCCACTGACATACCACAAATCAGATTCATCACGTAACTGTTAGATAGGGAGCCTACCAAATACATGAAGCTTTCCCATAGGAGATTTTGCACATTAGAATCCCCGTGATGGAGGTAGTTGTGGAGGATTGCTGCATCAGTTCAATAAATCCCTCTCTGTGTTGTCGAAGGGAATACAGGTAGTGGAGTAGAAACTGAGCTTAGAATATACAGTGAAAAGCAAAGAAAACTGGTTCATCTACCTAATATAGTGTAGGGCCCCAGCGAGTACGCAGAAGTACCGCAAGATGACGTGCCTTGGACTTGACTAATGTCTCAAGTAGTGCTGGAGGAAATTGACACTACGCATCCTGCAGGGCTGTCCATAAATCCGTAAGAGTACGAGAAGGTGAAGATCTCTTCTGAACTGCACGTTTAAGGTATCCCAGATATGTTTAATAATGTTCATGTCTGGGGAATTTGGCGGCCAGCGGAAGTGTTTAAACTCAGAAGAGTGTTCCTGGAGCCACCCTGTAGCAAGTCTGGACGTGTGAAGTGTCGCATTTTCCTGATGGAACTGTCCAAGTCCGTCAGAATGCGCAGAGGACATAAATGGACGCAGGCGATCAGACGGGATGCTTACGTACGTGTCACCTGTCGGAGTCGTATCTAGACGTATCAGGAGCCCAATTCGCTTTAACTGCACATGCCCCACACCATTACAGAGCTTCCACCAGCTTGAGCTGCACCTCCTGACGTGAAATGTCCATACGTTCATGAGGTTGTCTCCATAACCGTACACGTCCATTAGCTTGATATCATTTGAAAAGAGATTCGTCAGACCACGCAACATGTTTCCAGTCAACAATCCAACGTCGGTGTTGAAGGGCCCAGGCGAGGAGTAAGGCTTTGCGTCGTGCAGTCCTCAAAGGTACAAGAGTGGGCCTTCGGCTCCGATAACCCATATCGGTGACGTTTCGTTGAATGGTAAGCACGCTGATGGCCCAGCATTGAAGTCCACAGCAATTTGCGGTATGTTTGCACTTATGTCATGTTAAACGATTCTCTTCAGTCGTCGTTGGTCCCGTTCTTGCAGGATCTTTTTCCGGTTGCAGCGATGTCGGTGATTTGCTGCTTTACCGGATTCGTGATGTTCACGGTACATTCGTGAGATGGTTGTCCGGGAAAGTATCCACTTCATCGCTACCTCGGAGACGCTGTGTCAAATCGCTCGTACAACGACTATAAAACCACGTTCAAACTCACTTGAATCCTGATAACCTGCCACTGTAGCAGCAGTAACCGATCTAACGATTGCCCCAGACACGTGGTTTCGTATATAGGTGTTACCGTCAGCAGCGGCGTATTCTGCCTGTTTACATATCTCTGTATTTGAATACGCATGCCTATACCAGTTTCTATATCGCTTCAGTGTAGATTACCATGTATACGGTTTTCTTCAGGGGCGATACAGACTGGAGTATAGAACGACAATAGTTTTCGTATTTCAGAGATGTGGCAGTAGTGTTCATTACAATTTCATTTTATAATCGCCCTGGGGTGGTAGGCCTGGGGTGGATAAAGGGGGCTAGACTATCGAACCATAACCATAGTCTTCACTCCTCACCTCATACATGGATGTAATGTCCGTGTTATAGTAGGGAGAACAGGGGCCACCGTGATCTGCCCGTCTCAGTCTCTTCTTAGATTTCTTCGTCCACATGTCTTTGAGACGGTTGAAGATTTCAACGACTGTGAAGACTGAGAAGCAGGCCGAAGTGGTCGAGCGATTCTAGGCGCTACAGTCTGGAACCGCGCGACCGCTGCGGTCGCAGGTTCGAATCCTGCCTCGGGCATGGATGTGTGTGATGTTCTTAGGTTAGTTAGGTTTAAGTAGTTCTAAGTTCTAGGGGACTGATGACCTCAGAAGTAAAGTCACATAGTGTTCAGAGCCATTGGGACCATCAGAAGACTGAGAACAGACGAAGAGCGGCTGGCAGCTCTACTAACCAAAGCCTGTGGTTCATTCAGCCGTTGAGTGATTCTGGGAGGAGGGTCCCTGAGAGTGTGGTTCCTTCTATCAAAGCGCGCTGGAGAAGATCAACGTTTCTCAGGCTGAAGATGGTGGATCAGGGTTCCTGATCTTCGAAAAAGAACGGGTTTTCAAATGTCTCAGATCGAGGCAGTATGACAAGTAGTTGATGTCTCTTGGGCTTTTTCCGCGATTGTTGCAAATTTTGGTTATTACGATAACTGGGTGAGGAGGTCTGTACTTTTTAGCACCAAAGGGCAATAAACGATAGTAAGTCTTGTACTCCTGAATTGTGCATTTCCTCTTGTGAATGGGACACTCGCTGAGTGGGAGGACTGCCAACCCTGACAGCTGACTGAAGTTATAGGAGAGACACAAGGCGTTCCGTCATACTGAGCATGTCCACTATTGTCACAGATGGGTTCACTTGGACACCAGGACGACATGTGTGACATTTTTGGAAGTGTGGTCCCATCGAACGCTGTGGCAATTGCTCCAATCTGAACTCTACTACTCTTCGGCCTCTCTTGCGTATGGCGGACGATCTGCAGCCCGCATGGTGCAGACTGGCACGCAGTTCTTCATCACATTGTAATAGAAAGTTCAGATCGAAGATAATACCCTGTGTTTGCGTAAACTTCATTGGTAAGTAAAAATACTGGAATGTCGCACACGAAAGTACTCGAAAGTAATGTTCAAGACTGAGCTGAGTCCGCTTTCTTCACACTAATTCTCTATTATTCCACTCTCGAACAGCGCGCGGAAGAAAGAACCCCCCATATCTTCCCGTGCGAGCTCTGATTTCCGTTATTTTATTGTGATGATCATTTCTTCCTATATAGATCAGCAATAAGAAAATATTTTCGAATTCGGAGGAGAAATTTGGTGATGGAAATTTCATGAGAAGATCCCGCCGCAACGAGAAACGCCTTTGTTTTAATGACGTCCACCCCAAATCCTGAATCACGTCCGTGACACCCTCTCCCCTATTTTACGATAATACAAAACGTGTTGCCCTTCTTCGAACTTCTTGATGTACTCCGTTAATGCTGTGTGGTAAACACCCAATATGGCGCTGCAGTATTCCAAAAGAAGACGGATAAGCGTAGTGTTGGCAGTCTCTTTAGTACACCTGCTGCATCCTCTGAGGAATCTGCCAATAAAATAGAGTCTTTGGTTCGCTTACCCCGTAGCATTTTCTATGTGTTGTACTCTCCAGCTATTTATTTGAATTTACGGCCTTTAGATTTGATAACGGAAGTTTAACGGTTTCCTTTTCTCACCCGTGTGGATGTCCTCCCGCTTTTCATTAATTAGGACCAATTGTCAATTTTCGCACGATACAGATATGTTTAATAAATACAATCCTGGAAATTGAAATAAGAACACCGTGAATTCATTGTCCCAGGAAGGGGAAACTTTATTGACACATTCCTGAGGTCAGATACATCACATGATCACACTGACAGAACCACAGGCACATAGACACAGGCAACAGAGCATGCACAATGTTGGCACTAGTACAGTGTATATCCACCTTTCGCAGGAATGCAGGCTGCTATTCTCCCATGGAGACGATCGTAGAGATGCTGGATGTAGTCCTGTGGAACGGCTTGCCATGCCATTTCCACCTGGCGCCTCAGTTGGACCAGCGTTCGTGCTGGACGTGCAGACCGCGTGAGACGACGCTTCATCCAGTCCCAAACATGCTCAATGTGGGACAGATCCGAAGATCTTGCTGGCAAGGTAGTTGACTTACACCTTCTAGAGCACGTCGGGTGGCACGGGATACATGCGGACGTGCATTGTCCTGTTGGAACAGCAAGTTCCCTTGCCGGTCTAGGAATGGTAGAACGATGGGTTCGATGACGGTTTGGATGTACCGTGCACTATTTAGTGTGCCCTCGACGATCACCAGAGGTGTACGGCCATTGTAGGAGATCGCTCCCCACACCATGATGCCGGGTGTTGGCCCTGTGTGCCTCGGTCGTATGCAGCCCTGATTGTGGCGCTCACCTGCACGGCGCCAAACACGCATACGACCATCATTGGCACCAAGGCAGAAGCGACTCTCATCGCTGAAGACGACACGTCTCCATTCGTCCCTCCATTCACGCCTGTCGCGACACCACTGGAGGCGGGCTGCACGATGTTGGGGCGTGAGCGGAAGACGGCCTAACGGTGTGCGGGACCGTAGCCCAGCTTCATGGAGACGGTTGCGAATGGTCCTCGCCGATACCCCAGGAGCAACAGTGTCCCTAATTTGCTGGGAAGTGGCGGTGCGGTCCCCTACGGCACTGCGTAGGATCCTACGGTCTTGGGGTGTATTCGTGCGTCGCTGCGGTCCGGTCCCAGGTCGACGGGCACGTGCACCTTCCGCCGACCACTGGCGACAACATCGATGTACTGTGGAGACCTCACGCCCCACGTGTTGAGCAATTCGGCGGTACGTCCACCCGGCCTCCCGCATGCCCACTATACGCCCTCGCTCAAAGTCCGTCAACTGCACATACGGTTCACGTCCACGCTGTCGCGGCATGCTACCAGTGTTAAAGACTGCGATGGAGCTCCGTATGCCACGGCAAACTGGCTGACACTGACGGCGGCGGTGCACAAATGCTGCGCAGCTAGCGCCATTCGACGGCCAACACCGCGGTTCCTGGTGTGTCCGCTGTGCCATGCGTGTGATCATTGCTTGTACAGCCCTCTCGCAGTGTCCGGAGCAAGTATGGTGGGTCTGACACACCGGTGTATCAATGTGTTCTTTTTTCCATTTCCAGGAGTGTAGGTTTGCAATTCTGATATGTTTTATAAATAGGTTTGCAATTTGTTTTGATTTACTGCGACTTTACTAGACGATAAACGGCAGCATCATCTGCAAACAACCTAAGGCGGCTGCTCAGATTGTCTCCAAAATCGTTTTCATAGATAAGAAACAGCAGAGGTCCCACGACGCTACCTTGGAGAACGCCATAAATCACTACCTTGATCAGCAGGGGCAACTACATGTCTTCTACAATGCTCCCGCTTCTCCGACCGTGATGTATTCCACGAAGAACTGAAGTTTAGTCTAAAAATGTCTCGCCTTCTGTTCTAGTACAGACTAGATGCCGTGGTTGTTGGGTTCTCCAGGTCGACATCGTTCTCCCTCCTCCCACGCCGTAGCCAAGGATGGAAACACCTTGGAGTTGAACTGGCAAGCATCGTAAGGACAGTTCCAGTCTATAATGGCTAACTAGGGCTGGCGATTACCGGCTTGAGTATGTTTTCAATTGCTTCATGGTACAGTGTCCGCCCTTACAAGGACCACCTTACCACTGCAGTTGCCACCTGGAATGGATCGTGTTGCCCGTAGGGCCAGTGCCCCAGTGGTACTGGCTGCCTACTCCTTGCCGTGCATCTCGAATTTACAGCACATACACCAAAAATACGATTTCAAAATTGTCAGGAGTTACGAGTTTGCAGATACACGGCGAGCTCCTAGACTGGACTGGATACTGCGCAAGATTTTGAGCGTGGTGCGTAGTGTTCCAGAAAGGTGGTGTCAGGATGGCTGCACCCATACACATACCCAGGTATCGCATTGGGTACCGATCCTTGCATAGTTCACTCTACGGAGAAATTTGAAAAAGAATTCAAAAAGTTAGTGGGGATCAAAAGAATTTAAGGAAGGTAGGAAGTCATGTACGGGACGAGAATAAGCCAAGTTAAGACCTAAGTGAAAGCCAGGTTATCACTAGGAGAGGCGACAAAGATAGAGTTGTAAGCCTTCTACACCTCTTAAAACTTAATGTGAGTACGTAACTGGCGTGACTTCAGTATCAATGCGCTGAAAATATTACCTATGTCAACATACTTTTGACCCATAAACGAATATTGGCGCGATCTCACTCCTTTTTAAGAGATATTCGGAGGTAGGAAAGACTTTTCACAGCGCAAACGGAAATATAGGGTTTTTTGAAAATGTATCTAAATAATAGGAAGTTACTCCATTGCATTCAAAACTTACTAACACAGTATGAAAGTATATAGCATCCTCTTTTATAGCGAGAAGACGTACAATGGGGTTATACTTTCCACTTTGTATAAAATAACACATGCTCAGAAGAAACATTAATCGCAGTAGCATTTCTCATCATATTCAGGGTCAGGATATATCTCGAAGTTTTCTGTAGCTTATGGTTGATTTAGTCTTGCATGCAAAGATATACTGCATTATGTACCAAACCCAGCTTGTACAAACAACGACTACACGAATGGCAGTACGTTAAGTGTGCTCAAATGGGTTATGACTTTACACAAAGAGTAAATAAGGACATGGGAGCTGACCAAGGAAGCAAGGTAAATTATAAATGACTTCGTGATGAGAAATATTTACAGAGAAATTGGAATAATAGTTGGTCTGTATTCAAGAAACTCAACTCGACAGCTCGGCAACGATATTACAGAAATCCTCCATAGGCTCATGTGGAGGAAATGATCACAACTCACCAAAATCAGGACAAAACGAACACCTCATATTCCTAATCCCCGTACTAATACTAAATAAGTAGGATAGTAATGTAAGCCAATATCTAGGGCTGACGGATGAGTTAATGAGAAATTGATATTGATACTTGAACAGGAGTAAAATTATCGTGCTCGGAGTAACGGATTTAATCTTGATCACAAAAAATTCTGTCTTACAGTACTGAAAAATAAGTGTAATATTACACCAAAGAGAGCGAGCAGGCAACGTTCTCATACAAAATTCTTATAGGTTGCCATAGATATGAATCATTAGACAAAGTAATGGTATTTGAACCAACAGCAGCATGAAACTGCAGGCAGCGTCACGAGATGCGTACAGCCTCACCGATCTGGGAAACAAGGGAAAACTTGGTCCTCACGTGTGCGCTAGCTCAAATCTCAACCCCTCTGACTCAGGAATGGTTAGTCAGTTAACGCCTCCAAAGTACAGCGCATAGGTGTGCTTGTGCTATAGACGCAAAAATTGTCACATTCCCTGCACATCAAACCCGGACACATCGTGTCTTTGCGTCTCATCAGTGACTTATAAGTCTGTAAGATAAATGAAATGAAAGATGTTTTCTAACAACAGCTTTCAGAGTGGGGAATAGAGTAGAATGAGGCGGGAAATTGCAGTACATGAAACTAGCACTGCAATAGCGTGGATCCTGTGTACGCCTCACATCTACCCACGATAGAGTCTTCGGTCGCACTGGGGAAGCGATTCAGGACGTGACAGGGTGACAATAACGATTACGTGCAAGTAATTGAGTGTCTGTTGTCCTGTATGGTGTCTGGAGAGAAATTAATATCGCATGCAGGTCTCAGTCACTTTTCATCCATTGTAGACAGATCAAACTGCCTATTTCTAATGTAGTTATTGTCTCCAATTTCCTCAATTTTTTTGCCTTACCTTTATCAATCAAGCAGATATCTCTTTTTCTGACAGTCATTGGGTTGTTGAGTGTATATCCATTCAAAAGCTTAGATGCATTCGACTTGAAAACTGGAATGAGAGGTTCGTTCGATTTCGGAATTAAAACTCCAGTTAAACGCAGACTTGTCATATAATTAACTTGCTCAATTTATTTTCAAAAATAGAGCTTCTTTTGCGACTATATACATTGTACAGTACATGTGTTGTACAGTGTCGTGCAATATACCTTTACATGTACCATTTCATTCACTCCCACACGTCTGTGGCAATGCAGTGATGAGGTAAAGCGGTACTGAAATACTAGACACCCAGAACAAAAAGCATATTCTTCGTACATCCATAGTTGACATGGAGAACAGTTGGACGTCAGCTGGTATAAATTTATATTAAAAATGAAGCAATTCCTCCAGCTGTATTTAAGGTGTCGATCTTATTTTGGCAACTAGTTTCAACGTTGTAACAACGTCATCTTCAGGCCCATACACTTGTTGGCGTCAGCTGCATGCGTACTGATACTAGAAATCAGTGGTGAGATACGGACGTGCTCCGTGTGGAACGTGGTTAGTACCACTGACTTCTAGTAGCAGCCGCACACAGTTGACGTTAACAAGTGTATGGGCCTGCAGATGACGTTGTTACAACGTTGAAACTAGTTGCCAAAATAAAATCGACACCTTAAATACAGCTGGAGGAATTTCTTCATTTTTAGTATAAAAATCATATTGTCTACTTTGTGACTAAATTACGGTTGCTAGGCTAGAATCACGGGAGTCTTTGGGAAATTCTCGATTTTCTGTTAAAGGCGTGCCAGGCATGTACGAACATTCTGTGTTGTTTACATTATTGTCCATTACAGAGGGCAAGGAAAAAACAATCTACGTATCTAAAATACTGGGATTGCTCGTGTCATTCACAACCGGAGTCATATTTTGCTGTTGTTAGAAAAAGAGCCGTCTGACGATTCCAGAAGTATTAAAAAACACATCTATTAGCTGCAAGGTGGTCATATTCAGCTTTGAAGGCCGTAAAACGCGATAAATCCGAGATTCAACGAAAACTGAAAACTGACGAAGTTGCAGATTCGCCAAGTTCTTTACAACATACACTGACGAAACTGTGCGGCAATGGAAAATGAAACTACAGAACTACACGTACGATTGTAATCTACAAGATTATATAATGACAATGCTATTCGTAGTTGATCAAGTTTTAATCTCGAACAGTGAAGATGGACTACAGACAGCTGACTATGAACTACACAAAACTTGTCACATGTACAATATGTCAGAGTCAGTACAAAAAACAGAAGCCATGGCTTTCGATGAGTAAGCCAGTTAAGTACAAAAACAATAATAGAAAACAAGTGCATAGAGCAAGCAGTTTCAGGGATGTAGGTCAAAAAGACAAAATTAAGAGGTTCAGTTACCTAAACGGTACTATTAGAAGTTCTTCCAAAATAACGGAAGTAAGTTATTTTAAATATTGGGCAGTTATGATGGTAGTAACATTGCTGTATGGGAGTGGATCGTGGGTAACGAAAACCAAAGATAAAATGAGATTAGACGACAAACAAATGAAATCCCTTAGGAACATAGCGGGATATATCAAGTTATACTATAAAGGAAATGTAGATATAAGGAAGGACTTGATAGCATTTGCTATACACGGAAAGGTTGAAGGAAATAGGCGAGGCCAGCCAAAGTGGCCCTGCGGTTCTAGGCGCTGCAGTCTGGAACCGCGAGACCGCTGCGGTCGGAAGTTCGAATCCTGCCTCGAGCATGGATGTGTGTGATGTCGTTAAGTTAGTTAGGTTTAACTAGTTCTACGTTCTAGGGGACTAATGACCTCAGAAGTTGAGTCCCATAGTACTAAGAGCAACTTGAACCATTTTTTGAAATAGGCAAGAATGGATATCTTATCTGTAGTGAATGGAGGAGACTTGCTACTACATTTTTGGCAGCATGTTCCGCAAGATGAAACATCCATTTTAAGACCAGCTAAAAAATGAAAGGATGTGCAATGGAAGAGCAAGGTCTAACGCGTGACAGAAGGAAAACAAGAAGAAGAATGAAAATCTGATGTACAAGAAAAACATGGCCAAAGTTAATTTTTATTCGTCTTTACCTGTTTGAGAAATAACAGAGACTTTCGAAGGACAGATGTGGAGAGCGCTACACCTGAGTTCCCATGCCGGTACATCGCGGTTTCAACCACCCCCACCGCTGCCTTTGCCGTTGCAGTTTAAGGCCGCAACAGGTGGCCACTTAGGAGTGCTCAGCTCTTGTAACTTCCGTAATCTGTATTCTTTTCATTCCTTTCTTATTCTGACAGTGCACTTGTTCCGAATTCCAAGTGGTTGGTCCCACGAAGTCCATCAGTTTTACTAATGTTTCCGCCGGTGAAAGACCCTGTGTACGCTATATTAACGGACTCAATGATTCGGGAAAAAACTGGATATACAGTCGTGCAGAAATGTTGCTCCATAGGCAATTCAGCGTGGGTGTTTATGCTTCTGGTTTGAGTAATATAAACCGTATTATATATTGACACGAAAGAGACCACATTATAAATCTAAAATGCTTGAAGGCATCCACATTCGGTAATTCCGTGGTATCCACTAGATGAGTCAGTGTAATGTGTTGTGTCGTATAAAATCAACTGTGCGGACAATGTACATGAGGAGTACAATGACGACGATACGGGCTTAACAAGTGCAATTGATACTGTAACAGGTGTTGAAGGATGTAGTTCATCATCTTTGCCGGACAGGGAGCAACGAATCCCGTCTCAAGTGAAACATAGTAAAAGACAATCATTGTCCAAGAGCGGGTACTAAACTTAATTACGTACATGGAAGACCATCCACAGCGTATTAAGAAAACAATTATGAACAGATTTCGACTAAGTCTTCAGCAATATTACCGAGTACTGCATCAGCAAAACTACGGATATTCAAGGCACAATTATACAAAAACTGGTATTTGCGCGTTTCGAGGATGCTCGATACATTTTACAGGATGGGCGCATCAAATGGCACGACATAGATTACAATGATTTCGAAGGAAGGAGTTGGTGGTTGCACAACTCCAATAGTGACACAGAGTTGGAAAGCGTAAGGTAACAAAACTTCAAACAAAGAGTCAACTTGACAATGCACAGCATACTGCGGCATTGACTTGAAAATTTGTGGATGAGGTACGCAAACGTACCCCCTCGTTCAACAAGGAATTTATTTTGAATTTCAGTTAATTGGGATTTGAAGAGGAAGTGAGTATGAAAGGAACCCTGGAAATCAGAGGTACCAACAGAGTTGTATCAAGAATAACGCGTTAGTATACAAGCAATGCATCAGTATAAAATTATGGTGACTCTTAATCTGGATGGTAAATTGGCTGGAAGGTTATTTATTGTACTGCGAGAAGTTGGATGTGCTCTGTCCCCTACGATACTTTCTCATGCGCGTGATCTTGCAAGGGCATTAGGAACATTTACATCACAGCAAACAAGAGTTGGAAAACGGGCGTAAGAGAACTGCAACTTTGATATGAGCACTGATTTTGGCCAGTAGCTGGTCAAAGTAAATTGCCTTTGTTTGATTCCTGTTCTGCGTATAAAAATCATTATCCATTAGAGCACACTACCCTTCTTGAAAAGTGTGTAACATAGCAATTCATAGCACCTGGAGCTACTGGACAAATTCAGCTCCTGGGTGCTCGTTTTTTCGGTGCCTGTAAAACATATTACCTCACTGTTCTGCAGCTACGCATTAAAGGACAGCCAGTTTCACGATAAGCTCCACGAAAAACTGTTTCGAATTCGGTTGCGTGCATTGCGTTCCATTAGTTCTCATCATCCCGTTACACCAATATGTATTCTGTAAGAGAGGACACGAAGCTCAGAGTCCTTCACGGTCGCCTTCAATGTTGATGGTACGAATCTTTGTGGTCACTGTGGCGCTCCGTTTCTCATTCGGTGCTCGTGGTGTAAGTTGATGGTTTGTTTTGAACATACCTTGAGTGTCGACGATGTCCATTTTGTGAAAAGTAGTACATATATTTCATAGAAGATAATCTCTGCACCCCCCGACACTCATTTTCCGTCACCCGTATGATGCACATGGTGAATCTTCAGCAGCTAAAATTTTTCCTGTCATAATTGTTAACACAAAATTTTCAAATGAGCCTTACTAAAGACTGTATTTGCGTCCTCGCACTCGGGCAGTTCCCTACCAGTGTGCAATTCGAGCCACATGCGGTTCCTAGCGACTCCTCACATCATTAAGAGGAGAAGGCTAGATTGAAGACATGCTGGAAATTTCCGTTGTCCGGCTGGGATTCGATCTGGTAATCTCAAGCTATCTAGGCTCTTTCCCACTAGAGCACCAGGCCCCACTGTTGCTTGTGCTGAAGTAATCGTGGTCGAGCTGTAAACTGTTGTTCACCATACAGTTCCTTCTGTAATTGTCAATACAGTCTTGCTAGAACAAAGCCAGATTGATTCCTACTAGTATAGATAGTCACCAGATTTCTCAGAACTTACTTCACCTCCTTTCATCCAGCGTAAACCTCTTTTCCTTCATGTGCTACACTTGCATACACTGCACTGTTTAGTCTATTTACGAACTTGCTTTAGTTACCTTCGGCATTCCTAATTTGAATAAAATGTTGCATTCGATGTCGGAACAAGAACTATAGTTTTTGGTGTTGAAAACATTAGCTGAAAACACCGTTTCCTATGTATTCCGAAATTTGAGCTCCTTTACAATTTTGTAGATTAACAAGTGTTGCTGTTAGACGTATCTTTATATGCGTTTGTGAATAATAAAGTGAAGCACATATCCCTGAGCTCCCTCCAGTTAATTATCAGGTCGTACAATTTTCATTTAAGTGCTGGTGGTGAAGAAAATACCGTTTCCGTGCTTTCCGAATAGCATAAACGGGAGTCAGGAAGAGTATGTTAGAAGCCTTTCCGACGTTATGACGAGCGCAGAATGGAAATACACTTTATTGACAATTTCTTAAGTCAGAATTCCTGGCAGGTTAAAACTGTTTGCCTGACCGAAACTTGACCTTGGGACCTATGCCCTTCTACGGCAAGTGCTCTAACAACTGAGATACCCAAGCACGACTCAGAACCTCTCCTCGAACCTTTACTTCCACCAGTACCTCGTTTCCTACCTTCCGAACTTCATCCAAGTTCTCCTGCGAAACTTGGAGGACTAGAGTCCTGGAAGGAATGTGGGGGGCATTTCCAGGATTTCATTCTTGGAACTTTTTAAGATTCCTCATAGATGTTTTCGGGTTAAGCTGGTGTAAGAAAATACAACGGTTGCAGGGCCTTGATGTCGAGGAAAATGATGCTGATTTACTAGTTGTGTAATGTCTCTGTCACGGTAGCGTACCGATGCTGGTACAAAATAATCTGTCAGATACTAATTAGGACATGAAAATTTTAGTTACGTACCACCAAGCCTTAAAAAGAAACTGCTATCTTAGCGCAGCAAACATCAAGATAAATTTTGCGTGGGTCGTTGTGGCCGAGCGGTTCTAGGCGCTTCAGAATGAAACGGCGCGACCGCTACGGTCGCAGTTTCGAACCCTACCCTGGGCGTTGGATGTGTGTGATGTCCTTAAGTTAGTTAGGTTTAAGTAGTTCTAAGTTCTAGGGAACTGATGACCTCAGATGTTAAGTCACATACTGCTCAGAGCCATTTGAACCATTAATTTTGGAAATTTGTGGTTAAGTCCCTATGGAACTAAACTGCTGAGGTCATCAGTCCCTAGGCTTACACGCTACTGAATCTAACTTAAACTAACTTACTCTAAGGGCAAAACACACATCCATGCCTGAGGAAGGATTCGAATCTCCGACGGTGCAAGCTGGGCGAACCGGGGCAAGGCCCCTAGACCGCGCGGCTACCCTGCGCGGCAATCAGGATAAACCCATTCACCAAATTTCCAGTAACGTGACGCGAAAAACTTTTTTAAATTATTTGTCTGTAGAGATGGCTTCAATGGTCAAAAAAAGTACAACAGTACACCATAGACTGTCTAAAGTGTTCTAGCGTCCTAGTAGAATGGTGTACAACCTGAGCGGCTGCGACGAACCTTGAAAGCGAGCGTCGAGAGGAGTCTGATAAACGAAACTCATTAGATGCTCCAGATAAAGTGCCGAAGATACGTCAGACTGGTCTCCGACTTCTCGTGAAAAAAGTACTCCGAAACTCCATTGTACTGAAACACATAAGACTACCATATATGAGTATCACATCTTTCAAGAAGCACTGCAAATTTCTCTCTGCAGTCTCCCGAAAAATTTAGCTACTCCCTCAAAATCAAGCATTCGTAATATCGATTAATTAACAAATTTACCTGTCATATTCGTATCTAAAACATGCAGCCCGTTTGTGAACACATACGGTAGGTCAGGAAATTTTTGAGACTAGAGACCCACCCTAGGCTATGTTCCTTTCAATATCTCTCATCAATGTAAAGGGAAAAACCCTTCGCAACACACCCGCCAGCTTTGGATAAACTTAGTTTGTGGAATGAGGCAAAAGAAACAGTGGGTTTATGCTAGCTGTAACTGCAGTGAATATGTCAGTAAAAACTGTGTCAAATGTTTTAGTGAATCCATAACGGTTTCACATGGCATACACAGACAGTGACAGAAATGGAGTGTATTTTACGAATAAAATTCCCTCTTCAGCTTAAAAAAAATCAAAATAGGAACAGTCGACGAATTTTTATTCGAAAATATATGCATCAGCGTTTATTCAGTAAAGTGCTGCTGATGACACGCAAAGTTCCAAAGTCTGATGTCACAGCAGTCTTCGTCAGCTAAGCTCACCTTAAACATCAAGGACGAAAACTACGCTATGGTAACGTAAACTGTTTGTTCGTCAGCGCTTTAACGCTGTCATGTCGGTCACACCAAATCGTAGTAAATCACGCAGTTTTCCTTTCTAATTCTTTTGTGTCTCTATTTTATTAACTACAAACAAGTGCCGTTAAGTTCGAGAAATATCATCAAAAATACCATGTGTGTGGGGCAGACCGGAGCAAATTTACGCTGATCTTTTTTCGGAATTTTTAAAACTCTTTTGATTACATTTATTTCTTTTAAAATTGTTTACCTGCATACCATACTTACCAAAATACTTCTAACTAAACAATTCATGTAAGAGAGAAAAATAGTTTTATGTAGGCTCAAGGCATGGTGCCTAAAGGTGTCTTGTGCATTCGGCAGGTTCACCCACCTATGGGGGTATGTTCATGCATATCACAGGACACAATAATGCGTAAACAAAACACACTACTAAACTTTTCAAAATAGTGAAAGGTCTCTGTTGGATTCCTTTCATGTTAATTTCTTATATCTGTTGTCATTTACGGTATACATCCCACTTCTAAATTTACTGTGTTGTTTCTTACTATCTGAGAGGAGACTGAGCAGTGAAACGTGTTACTTTTACACATAAACAAGAACGATCTGTCACACTACTACACTTTAAAACACAGTTTATTTGTAATTCATGACACAGTCTCATACGGAACTTACATCCACTTCCTTTTATATACTGTATGATAAGATACTGCCATCCCCCTTCCCTTCTGTGTGAAAGAATGAATGAGCAAATGTATTTATAGTTGCATGCTTGATGGTAGCAGACAAGCCTGTCTGCTAGAGAACAGTAGAACCAACGTCGGAACAGGTAGCTACGCTTTCTAGAAGCAGAGAGATTTCTATTCTTAGTATGGTCCTCTCCATCCCTTGTCATGTTGGTATAGGAAGCTGCCTCTCTGGTCACTTCCGTTTGTATTTGGGAGGCACCCCTCAGAAGGGACCCAGGCCAGTCTGTCCGCGGCGAGCGTCTGAAGTGGTAAGATCTCTGGCTAAGCGCGTGTCTGCTACGTCCGTAGGACTATGGATTTCTTAAGATCAGCCTAACTGAAAATTTAATCACCTTTATTTCAGGTTTAGCTCTAAAATGTCTAATGTTATCTTAAATTGCAACGCAGTGTAATTCGAGTCACAATTCAGAATATCTTCCGGCAGTTGCTTTGTCACTACTTTATGAGTAAAATGGAACCACGTGTTGATCAGTAACTTTAACTAAGATCATCAATCTTAAATGCGAATGTGCGTGAGATTATAACTTCTCGTCTTGACAATATTTGTCATGGTGTGGGTTCCTGTAGTCATGTCCCAGTTTATGAACCGTATGAGTGGCCAAGTAAGTGGTCCCGACAGTCGGGATACCAGTTACTTTGGAATACGGCTGGGTATCTCGGACATATTCTGAGTCGTGGTCACCTTTGTGCTCATACGGCAAACACTACCAAATCCATCGGTTAGTCCTTCAACCCTTAGGGGTAAAACTCAATGGGACTCGGGGAAAGTAAGGCTAGCAACCTGCTTCCCCGATACTTTAAATATGATGCTGGCAACAATCAGAGCAAAATGCCTCGTACCTTTGGAGGTGACGGAGTGCCACCTCTAACTGACAAACCAGGGACTCCTGAGATACGACTTGGCAAACAAATGGTAATGAGGTGGGGAGCTATTAATATCAATGGGGGCTACCCTGGGAAGAAGGTAGAGCTGGCAGAGGCTGCAAGTAAGATGCGGCTGGATGTTTTAGCTGTTAGTGACATTCGGGTAAAGGGTGAGAAAGAAGAGGAAGTGGGAGAATACAAGGTCTACCTGTCAGGAGTCAAAGCTGGAATAGCACAATGGGGTGTAGGGATTTACACCAGGAAAGAAATAGAACCCAGCGTAGTTGCAGTAAGGTATGTAAACGAACGACTGATGTGGATAGATTTGACAGTGTCTAGCAGGAAAATTAGGATTGTGTCAGTATATTCGCATTGTGAAGGGACAGATCAAGATAAGATGGATAGTTTTTATGAGGCACTCACTGATGTTAGAGTAGAGGACAAGGACAGTGTTCTGCTCATGGGTGATTTTAATGCCAGGATTGGAAATCGAACAGAAGGGTATGAAAAGGTTATGGGTAAATTTGGAGAGGATCTGGAGGCCAACAGGAACGGGAAACAACTGTTGGATTTCTGTGCCAGTATGGGCTTAGTAATCACAAATTCCTTTTTTAAACATAATAACATTCACCGGTATACTTGGGAAGGCAGGGGGACGAGATCTGTCATTGACTATATAATAACAGATCAGGAATTCAGGAAGGCTGTGAGTGACACACGTATATTCAGGGGATTCTTTGATGACACTGATCATTATTTAATCTGCAGTGAAATTGGGATTGTGAGGCCGAAAGTGCAGGAGGTCAGGTCCATATGTAGGAGGATAAGTGTGGGGAAACTTCAGGATAAGGAAATCAGCACAAGTACACAACAGCGATCTCAGAAAGGTACCAGGCAGTTGAATGTAGTCAATTACAGTCACTGGAAAGGAATGGACAAGGTACAGGGGCACAGTACTAGAAGTGGCTAAAGAATGTCTTGGAACAGTAGTGCGTAAAAGCAGGAAGAAGCAAACAGCTTGGTGGAATGACACAGTCAAGGCAGCTTGTAAAAGGAAAAAGAAGGTGTATCAAAAATGGCTACATACTAGAACTCAGGTAGACAGAGAAAGTTATGTTGAAGAAAGAAACAAAGCCAAACAGATAACTGCAGCATCCAAGAAGAAATCTTGGGAAGACTTTGGAAACAGGTTGGAGACTATGGGTCAAGCTGCTGGAAAACCATTCTGGAGTGTAATTAGCAGTCTTCGAAAGGGAGGTAAGAAGGAAATGACAAGTATTTTGGACAGGTCAGGAAAACTGCTGGTGAATCCTGTGGATGCCTTGGGCAGATGGAGGGAATATTCTGAAGAGTTGCTCAATGTAGGTGAAAGTACGATCAGCAATGTTTCAGATTTCGAGGTAGAATGGGATAGGAATGAGGATGGAAATAAAATCACATTTGATGAAGTGGAGAAAATGGTCAATAGATTGCAGTGCAATAAAGCAGCTGGGGTGGATGAAATTAAGTCAGAACTCATCAAATACAGTGGAACGTCGGGTCCTAAATGGCTACACAGGATAATTGAAATGGCCTGGGAGTCGGGACAGGTTCCATCAGACTGGACCAAAGCAGTAATCACACCAATCTTTAAACAAGGAAACAGAAAAGATTGTAACAACTACAGAGGTATCTCTTTAATCAGCTTTGTGGGTAAAATCTTCTCAGATATTGTTGAAAGGAAAGTGCGAGTATTAGTTGAGGACCAATTGGATGAAAATCAGTGTGGGTTTAGGCCTCTTAGAGGTTGTCAGGATCAGATCTTTAGCTTACGGCAAATAATGGAGAAGTGTCATGAGTGGAACAGGAAACTGTATCTATGCTTTATAGATCTAGAAAATGCATATGACCGGGTTCCTAGGAGAAAGTTATTGTCTGTTCTACGAGATTATGGAATAGGAGGCAAACTTTTGCAAGCAATTAAAGATCTTTACATGGGTAGTCAGGCATCAGTTAGAGTTGACGGTAAATTGAGTTCTTGGTTCAGAGTAGTCTCAGGGGTAAGACAAGGCTGCAACCTGTCTCCACTGTTGTTCATATTATTTATTGATCATATGTTGAAAACAATAGACTGGCTGGGTGAAATCAAGATATGTGAACACAAAATAAGCAGTCTTGCATATGCGGATGACTTAGTTGTGATGGCGGATTCGATTGAAAGTTTGCAAAGTAATATTTCAGATCTAGATCAGAAATTTAAGGACTATGGTATAACGATTAGCATCCCCAAAACGAAAGTAATGTCAGTGGGAAAGAAGTATAAACGGATCGAGTGCCAAATAGGAGGAACAAAGTTAGAACAGGTGGACAGTTTCAAGTACTTAGGATGCGTATTCTCACAGGATGGCAACATAGTGAAAGAACTGGAAGCGAGGTGTAGCAAAGCTAATGCAGTGAGCGCTCAGCTACGATCTACTCTCTTCTGCAAGAAGGAAGTCAGTACCAAGACTAAGTTATCTGTGCACCGTTCAATCTTTCGACCAACTTTGTTGTATGGGAGCGAAAGCTGGGTGGATTCAGGTTACCTTATCAACAAGGTTGAGGTTACGGATATGAAAGTAGCTAGGATGATTGCAGGTACTAGTAGATGGGAACAATGGCAGGAGGGTGTCCACAATGAGGAAATCAAAGAAAAACTGGGAATGAACTCTATAGATGTAGCAGTCAGGATGAACAGGCTTAGATGGTGGGGTCATGTTACACGCATGGGAGAAGCAAGGTTACCCAAGAGTCTCGTGGGTTCAGCAGTAGAGGGTAGGAGGAGTCGGGGCAGACCAAGGAGAAGGCACCTGGATTCGGTTAAGAATGATTTTGAAGTAATAGGTTTAACATCAGAAGAGGCACCAATGTTAGCACTGAATAGGGGATGATGGAGGAATTTTATAAGGGGGCCATGCTCCAGACTGAACGCTGAAAGGCATAATCAGTCTTAAATGATGATGATGATGAAGATGATCAAAGTTATTGTGGAGTTACACTCTTTGTGTAAACCAAGTTGACCACGTGAAGCATGTGGTGTAAGCATCAAAGTAGCCCTCAGCTATTCTTTTCGGGAAGATTTCACAGAGAGTTAGTATGAATTTAGTATACCAGTGTGTGGTAATTTCATGACGGACAGGATTGCGCTACGAACGTAACTTTTGTGGATGAAAATTGAATCGGTTGGTCGTGGTTAATTTCCTCTTGCATATGTTTCAACGTTCTTCGTGTGTTATTTTATGAACGCAGTGTTGAATGCAATCTCCCAGTCTTGGCTCCATATTTGATGAGTTCCGTAAGATTACAAACTCTCATTTTCACAATCCTAAATAAGGCACCAGCTTAGTTATGACTCAAGTTTAATATGCTGAAATTTCAATGATCAATGTTAAAACAAATTTCCAAATATAAACTGATTTATTTCTTTTTATTTAAATTCTCTTATATATATATATATATATATATGTATATATATATATATATATATATATATATATAGTCATAACTAAGCTGGTTGTCGTATGACTATTAAAAGATTATAATCAATGTTAGTCTGTTTGGGAATTTGAAAGCTAGACTGGATAACTGGTGAAACAGTTGCTCAGTAATGCAAGATTAACTTCCCCAGATAGCTCACAGCTTTTAACCCACTTTTATGGTCTTGAATAGCAGCACCGCTTGGCGAATAAACTAAAGTAACAACATTACACATGGCGACCCTGTTCTGTGATTCCGCTAGACTCTGGAATCTCCGAAACGTTAGATCGCGAGCGTTGTATAATCTTAATTTTTTTCCCCTGCAGCCCTCAAACAACTTTTGCGTTGTTTCTGAGCAGACTTTTAAATGATTCACGGCGTTGTTGAGCGGCGTTGTGTTGTTTGTCTTGTTTTGTTTTCTATATTAGTGTGTTTTCTTTTCTCGCTTGTAAATTGCACTGTTTCGATCAAAGATAAAATTTTGTTTTGTGTGTGAAAAAGTGCGTACTAGGTTGGGTACCTTTCGTGTAACTGTCGTAATTTTTGGGGAATACATTTATTGTGATTAGTGTGTTGCGTACTGGGTATAAATTGAACGAATGCAGACACGTAGCCAAGTTAAAAGTGAGCGGTCCAACAACTTAAGCAACATGGACCAAGGGGATAATTTTATTTCGAATATTAACGCGTCGGACCGTTCCAAAAGTGCAATGGGGAATACTTCAGAGAAAATGAAAAACAGGACGAACGGGCTCACATCAGAGCCAGAAATTAATTTGTCTCCAACTAACCAAACTGATTTCGCAGAACTCATAAAAGCCTTATTGCATCAAAGTAAAGAAAACGCAGAGAAATCAGAAAAATCGTTCCGAGAACAAAAAGAGTCATCCGAAAAATCGATCCTCGAGCTAGGCGAACAAATAGACGAAAAACTAATCCAGCAGACAAATGAAGTCGACAAGTCGATGCAGAGAGTGTCCGATGATATCTCACAAAGAATAAACAATCTGGCAAGTGAAATAAAAAGTGATATTATGAAAGAATTAGGCCGCACATTTGAACAAATCGATGACCGTCTGCAAGCCTTAGAACAGGGCAAGAAGAGTCGCGATGCGGAATCAAAAGACTGCGAAGAACAGCTGCTTAGGAATTTCCATGCGCTGAGAGAAGAATGCCAAAGAGAACACCAGCAGGTGCTTTCCAGAGTCCAGGAGGTGGAAACGCGTTGTCCCGCTTCCATTAGCAACACAGTAGCGGACAACAGTCAAGCGATTCACGCACTCGAACAGCAAGTAGAACAATTGAAGCATACTGGGGAGGAGGACAACAGACAAATACATGATAAGATTGCGGCATTAGCGGACGTCGTAAGCACGATGAAGGTGACGGAGAGCGATAACAATACTACACCGGTAGCGGTCGTAGAAACCGAAGAAGTGCGTTCGCTTCTTAAATTTCAGAAGGGACAGTTCGAAGTGAACAGGCGGCACAAAGCTATAACAAGCGAATTACCAGAACGCGTGGCGCATCTGGAAAGCCGCATGGGGTGTGATTCCGAACTCGCCAATAGGACTAAAAGTAGCCGTACACACAGTGCAGAGAGGGACGCCGGCAACGAGGGAGACTTTGACGACAGGGAAGAATGTATTTTGAGGGGGAGACATGAGAAAAATAGAAATATTCAAGGGCCTCGCCGGGAGGAAATGCGGGGATTTGATTTCAAACATTTTCTTACGGTGAGAAAGTTTGAGATATTTCGAAATTCGCAAAAAGGGATACATCAACGAGCATGGCTCGAGCAATTTGAATTCTATCTTCTCCCCGACTGGGAGGGGTTCACATAAGATAAAATATATGTGTAGCTATCTTGAAGGCGATCTCGAGGTCGTGCGGTAGCGTTCTCGCTTCCCGCGCCCGGGTTCCCGGGTTCGATTCCCGGCGGGTTCAGGGATTTTCTCTCCCTCGTGATGGCTGGGTGTTGGGTGTTGTCCTTAGGTTAGTTAGGTTTAAGTAGTTCTAAGTTCTAGGGGATTGATGACCATGGACGTTAAGTCCCATAGTGGTCACAGCCATTTGAACCGTTTTTTTCAAGGCGAACCGGCGATTCGCATGGCAGCGCGTCACTGCAACTCCACTCGGGAGTTTCGACAAGCCTTTCTGCCCGCCTATTGGTATGAAGCGGCACAAGATAGGGTCAAGCATGGCATAATTATGCTGCCAAATTTGAACCAGTCTGGTTTCGGCAGCCCAGCACGCCTATTCGACCACATGCTGCAGGCAAATCAATTTTTATACGACCCATACGGGCCTGCGGAACTAATTAGGATATGCATTACCAAATTGACGATGCACTTGCGCCACTTCATTCTTGCGGGTCGATGCAAAGAGGACGTGGAAACGTTTAAGACACTTCTCCAAGAGTTGGAATATAATACAGGAGAGGGCCCACCTAATCAAGCACAAACTTATTACGGGGCACAGCAGTGCGACCGCAGTCGTGGCCGTATTACCAATCAACGGCGTGACTGGTCGTCGCGACGCGAACGGAACAATAATCGGGACCGGCCGTATAGAAACTCTGGTAACAGTCGCGAACGCAGATGGAACAACGGAAATGATCGAGGACGTGGACAAGATCGTGAAAGCAACAGGAACGGCAACCAGAATCTGTACTACGATGAACACGGTGGGAACAGGATTGTAGGCGGAGCACCACATGATGTTGAAATTCGGCCGGCTAACCCAAGACATAACCCAGCAAATGGAAATGAACAAAACTGGCAATGACAAATGATCAGCGCAGAAGGCTCCCAATCGGAACAAATGAGTGACATGGCAAATGAGTACATAGGGTGTATAGAGAGGAGAATGAATTGACTGGTTTACATTTGTGACATATGCATTTTGAATAATATGTTGGTAAAAATAATGATAAAGATGCTTCTATGTGATTGATTGAGGTGATGTTTTTGGATTTTTTTCCCTTGTGCAATTAGGATTTACGTTGGTTCAAATGTAAAGTTAAAAGGTTTCTTTGTAAACGAGTAAAATGCTGTTTATGGTTTTTTTGTGTAAATTGAAAAGAGTCGCTCCTGAGAGAAGCAAGATCTGTGTTAAATTAATGCAAAATTCAGGGGAATATCCGATCTGTGGGTATTATGGGTCTGGCAAACCCAGGTCCCCAGCTGTTGGTAGCCTTGTTTCCGATTTTCTGATTTCGGTGCTACTATCTATCTATTACTGTTCTATATCTGTCAGTGTAAATGAGGATCTCTTACTATATTATGCGTGCTGTATGAATATTTTAAGACAGGAGAACTCTGAGAAAGGAATTAGTAAGTTTGGAATCTTGAAAACATGATGCGATAATACGATTGTTTAACCAGTGGCTTCCCAATATACGCTAATATGTTAATATTGATGATATATATGTCTTTTTTGTTCTTTATAGCTGAGTACTTAAAGTGTTGTCTGTGGATTTCGTAAGCAGATTGATTCCCTTCAAGGTGAAAGAAGAGTTGTGGTTTGTGTAATTTACGTGGCCCTGAAATAGTATTGTGGCAGTCA
Source organism: Schistocerca gregaria (assembly GCF_023897955.1). Lineage (NCBI taxonomy): Eukaryota > Metazoa > Arthropoda > Insecta > Orthoptera > Acrididae > Schistocerca > Schistocerca gregaria. The sequence continues at coordinate 457,982,512 of NC_064925.1, forward strand.
AATGACGAGCAGTTTTCCAGAAAATGGAGAATGGAACAGAAAAATAAATCCTTTTTGTAGTCTTGATTGATGTTGAGCCTGAAAAATTACACTGCATTTATACTAGAAAAGTGACGTTTGTGTGTTTTGCTGATGCTGTGAGCATTACAGCTTACTGTTTTCGCTGGTGGGGGATGCACTGCAGCCTATATGAGTTCTACTGAGAAAATTTCCCTCTTGACGGTAGAGGAAGATTAAATAATTTTGACTAAGCGGCCGAAGGAAAGCTTAGTTTAATGTAATAAGGATGAAGCAAAACATTTGTCATTTAAACTACAGGAGGATTCGGATCTTTTGTGTCAGTTGTAAGTTCAATAGGATGTTAAGATTATATATATATATATCACCGGTTATCGTATGACTATTAAAAGATTATAATCAATGTTAGTCTGGTTGGGAATTCGGTATAGACTGGATACCTGGTGAAACAGTTGCTCAGTAATGCAGCACCGCTTGGAGAATAAAATAAAGTAACAACATTACAATAGCTTTAGTTGGCAGTGAACAAACTTATAGTCCAACACCAATAAACAGGGAAAAACATAACAATTTTATAGGCAGTAAACCCTTTTTTGGTGGACGGTGGACTTCCTATTGTTTGGATAATATGGCCTGCATAGAATTTTGAATGTTAATTAAAGATCTATTCATCATCACTTTTCGAGGCGCATTTTATGCATAAGAAATTATCTTTTTTCTGTGGCACAGTTGTCGTGAGCCAATCTTCTACATCTAGGGAACTGGACCCATCCTTGACTTCTTTCTGATTGTCTTATCGTTTCAAGCAATAAATACAAAGGCAATTTCGTCGTTTTCATCAGTCTGCTGCAAAAATTAAAAAAATAAAAACAAATGGATCAAATGGCTCGGAGTACTATGGGACTTAACTTCTAAGGTCATCAGTCCGTTAGAACTTGTTGCTGATGATGAGTCCCATACTTCTTTACAGAGCGTAGGGGAGCGGCGCGGGAGACCCGCGCCGCCTTACTAGGCAAGGTGATGAAGACGACACAACAACATCCAGTCATCTCGAGGCCGCCGCCGGGAATCGAACCCAGGACTCCTCGCTCGTGAAGCGAGAACGCTACCGCGAGACCACGAGCTGCGGACCCGTTAGAACTTAGAACTACTTAAACCTAACTAACCTAAGGATATCACACACATCCATGCCCGAGGTAGGATTCGAACCTGCGACCGTAGCGGTCGCGCGGTTCCAGACTGTAGCGCCTTAGGTGGTGAGGTTGGCAGTGGTAGTAAGTTCCTATGGGACCAATCTGCTGAGGTAATCGGTCCCCAGGCTTACACACTACTTAATCAAACTTAAGCTAACTTACGCTGAGGACAAAACACACACACACGCACCCATGCCCGAGGGAGGTCTCGAACATCCAACGAGGGAAGCCGCGCGATCCGTGGCAATGCGCCCGAGACCCCGCGGGTACCATGGGCGGCTAAGAGAAAGGAAGAAGAACTGTATGGAACATTCCTTGACATTGTAGTGTTTGCTAAGCACTTTAGTAAGGGCTGTTTTGTGAGAGGAGACTGAGGGGCAGGGGGATGTACAACGTGGTAGACAACATACAGTGAAGTGAAAATTAGGCAGGCCTGAGGAAAATTGCGGAAGACAGGAGAGCATCGAGAGTTAACACGTGAAAATCTGTCTTTGGGCAGAACCTAATGATATCAGAGGTGTGTCTATCCACATTTTCTCTTGTTCTTGCTTGCATCAATTATTTTCCCTTATCACTCCTTCCTCTCATAAAATTAATTCTTTCTACTTGAGATTCACTAGGTTCAAAGAGCCTTTCTTAGCAATTTCTACCTTGTATTCTCCTGTCCCTTCATTTATTTAGACCGCTTTTCCATGTGCTGTTATCTTAAAGTTTCCCTGACTGTTGTATGAGTTAGGAAAGCTATGCAAAATAGTGAAAATCGTGCGGGAAATCGTACCAGCAGAACTGCGTAAGCGTGCCCCATCGCCATGTTTGAATTAGTTTCAAAGTTATAGTAATAACTTTCATCCTTTAAAGTTATACAAGTGCATATTGAACAAGTAGGATAATATCAATTTTAAAAGGTATGTTTCCCTAGAAGCTTTGATTTACGAGTAGTAAATTTCACTCACCTTGTATAAAAGCACATTATGTAATTCGTGCTAAGACAGTTTATGAGAGGGATCAGTAGATGGCGGTACTAATGTTGCAGTGTTGGTAGTACTCTAGCAAGAACGGATCCCGAGGAAAGTGCTCTGCGTAAACGTGCCCAGTGCGTAAATGTGGCCCTGACTCCGTGCTACTGGCGCCTGACCAGCAAATCCCGTCATAATAATCTCAATTCTAACTAAAGTCAAAAAATATTTTTTTTTCTGGTGCTTGTGACAGCCTAGGGTTATCATACTGCTGAAGTCATCAAACAATGAAGAGGATTCTGGAAACTCAGCACAGTAAAGTTCCAGTGTCACAGGGGAACTTACTTAAATATGAAACATATTAACTTCCTGTATCTTGTATTTACCGTTTCTTTTAATTACATTGTTAGATTGTTCGTATAAAAACAGGTGGCCACTAGACTTGAATAAACTTTGACAGAAAAGGAACTGTTTTGTTCTACTCAGGTTACCCAACGTTGGCGAAGCTGTGTAGAGTAAATAATATCGGAAAATTATGTAGATGTACATTCTGGCTATAGGTCCTCATATAATTTCTCCATTTTCAAGCCGTTCATTAAAACATGATCTCTCTGTACTAATTAAACATCATCCAGCAGCACTGACAATTCGGGAGGATGATGGTTCAAATCACAGTGCGGCCATCCAGGTTTAGCTTTTCTCTGATTCCCCTTAATCGCTCCATGCAAATGTGGGGATGGTTCCTTTGAAAAGGAAAGGGACGTTCAACTCTGTCTATCCTTCCTTCCTTCTACCACTGACAGTATTACACGTTCATTCATCAGACTGTACCACCGTTAAATAACAAGACAGCCACAGTCGAGATCTTTTTCATACCTTGTCAGCAAAGAAAGGGAGGAACATTAGAATTTAACGTCCGCTCGGCGACGAGAAACCTTTTCCGAGTCATTTGACCGTGACGCAACTTTTTATTTAAAAATAGAAAGCATTTATTATCGGTGTTAATGGCAGAATTAACAAATTAACTCAACCCATGCTTCAGACTATAAAGATGCGGCACGTAATTCGACAAATTTATGAAGGTTGTTGGCTTTACTTTTTTACTTTTTTTTAAAGTAGAAGAAACATGATTTAAATTAAATCACAAGGCTCAGTTCTATGTACACTTTAATACTAGTGGCCCTTCATTGGGCAACCATAACCTAAAATCAATTCTTCTTCCTGGCGCTTGCAGTGTTATAGGCAATCGCAAATGACATATAGAAGTATAAGAAATTACAAATATATTTTTTTCAAACATTTCTTGGCTTGTTTTCAGCAAAAGCTCTCATTGTCAACTAAGGCTGGTATTGTCCCGCCCGGTTAGCCGAGCGGTCTCACGCACGGCTTTCCGGAATGGGAAGGAGCGCCCGGTCCCCGGCACGGATCCACCCGGCGGACTTGTGTCGAGGTCCAGTGAGCCGGTCAGTCTCTGGATGGTTTTTAGGCGGTTTTCCATCTACCTCGGCGAATGCGGGCTGGTTCCCTTATTCCGCCTCAGCTACACTATGTCGGTGATTGCTGCGCAAACAAGTTCTCCACGTACGCGTACACCACCACTAGTCTAGCACGGAAACATAGGAGTTACACTCGTCTGGCGTGAGACGTTCCCTGGGGGAGGGGGGGTTACGACGACACCATAAAAGCATTCAACAAAACTTGTTACGTGAGCTTATAGTGGAGGATGTCAAGACGTACATCAATTACATAAGAATGGATGAGCATACATTTCTGTATGTGCTCAGTAAAGTGTATCCTCATATCACAAAGCAGAATACTCACTCAAGAACTGCTATATCTGCAGAAGACAGACTCACTGTAACACTCCGATTCCTTGCTACAGGAGAGCAGTGACGGTATCAACAAACTGGTTTCTCGTTGGGAGAAATATGTTCGTTACCGGGGTGACTTTGTTGAGAAATAAGTATGTAGGCATGCAGAATAAGGATGTAGAACGTCACTAACATTTGTTTTATTTAACAGCATTTAATGTTTTCGCATGAAAAAATTTAAGACATTACTTCTCAGCACGCCTTCGTAAATCTGAATGCAAGGTGTATTTTTGTATTCAGAGTGCCTCACGATGTAAAGCGCCTCATCATATTCATACATCTCTATTAATTTTGTAGTTGTCGGTACACATCAATTGTATTTACCAGCAATGTTTATAAAAACACTACAGATGACAGAACGGTCCAGCGATGCTAGCGCTCCACGTGGTAACATGTCACATTGCAGTGAACAGAAGACAAGCGACTTCTTTGATCAAATCTACAGCGAGGCCCTAGTTTTGATCAGATATTTGCAAAATCTGACAAAGTTCCCTATTACACCATCAAATTTCTTTGACAAAGATGTTTGACAAAGATAATGTACAAAGGAATTTGATAGTGTAATACCGGCCTAAGAAAATGACACACACTCATGGGGTATACAGTTCTCCACATGAAAGAGTACCACGTCACTATAAACGTAATTCACTGAAAAAGTTATTAAGGATGACAACTTTTTAAAATGTTAGATTTGTCGACTGACGAGAGCTTATATTGGAAAAATACATGCTTTGAAGTTACATAAAAAACTCAGCACATCTACTAGTGTGTCACGAATGACTACAAATTTTCAGGAGAATAAAATCAGTAAATTAACGTGCAACACTTACGTATATTCAGTAATGTCCAGAGGAATAATAACTTGCCAAACATTTATCTTTTACGAAAAATAATCTTTATATTATAAAATCATGCTCTAGAAACAGCAAGAATTGGTTACCAGCTATAGTCTTGCTGAAAAATATATATACTTGCCCATAAAATATGTTTGTAAATAATCCTCTACAGTTCAGAAAAAATATCGATGTCCACAAACATAATACTATAACTATATGCATCTATCCTACAACCCTACTTTAGAACGAGAAGAACCTAATATTTCATTAAACGTTTGGTACCTTTCAATACTCAAACAATCCACGACGAATTTCTTCCGGAAAGGTTCTTTCGCATAACCTTGTAGAATCTCACAGGTATCGCATTCGGTCCAAGCGCTTTTCCACGTGTGAGCGGAACACTTCTTTTAATGTCTGCCATTTCGGAGATTTGGAGGTCATTGTAAAGGAGGGTCCTTATTACAGTCTTCCACAGTGCAACAGTATCGGAAGAGTGAATTTAATATTTCTGCCTTCTCTCTGCAATCGTTGTCTTCGGTGCCAATATGATCACTGACCGATGGAGCAGTGGATTTCTGAATGTTTCCGAACGGCTCCGTTTAAAATATTATTAAATTATGTTTAATATGCCTCATCGTTGATTATTTCATTTAAAAAATTAGAGAATTGGAAAAAAATAATAATGGAACAAAGTTAGTACAAGTATTCCTCTTGTACTACAAAGCTTGACGTTTCTAAACAGTTTTCTTTTGCTTCTGACAAACAGAAATTGTTGAGCAGAACCAACTTCTTCACCTTGATTTGAGATTTACGAGGGCGTGCTGAGAAGTAATGCCTCCGATTGTGGAGAATAAAGGTGTAGAGTGTTAACAGCTTTTGTTTTATTTAAAACGCTTGAAGAGCGCTCACTAAAAAAAAAAAAAAAATGGAGGCATCGCTTGTCAGCACGCACTCGTAGCTGTTTTTAACTTTCAACATTCTATATCGTTCCGTAAATGGTAAAATATTTGGGTATTTAAATTGTTCGTCCTTTCATGGGTTGCAGGAAATTTTAATGAAGAGTAAGAGCCATGAAAAACCTAGGTGTAGCAAAAAGGCAGATAAGGTGAAAAAATGAAAAAACATGAATACAACCATGAACATAACTACAATCACTACAAAATGTATGAAACACTCCCTTATTGAACTACCGTTATTGACTAGTTGATATAGCGTAACTGTTGACCGTGTGGAACTGATAAAGGCTGATCGGTTAGTATTTGCACGGGAGTTGTTTCGTATCAAATCCCACAAAGCTAATTACGATGTCAGGTAGCAATAATCGGTACATACTTTGTTGTTAAAATGTGTGTGAATTCCTAAGGGTCCCAACTGCTGAGGTCATCGGTCACTAGACTTACACACTACTTAAAGTAACTTAAACTAACTTATGCAAAGACAAACACACACCCATGTTGAGAGAGGACTCGAACCTCCAGCGGGAGGGGCCGTTTGTTCTTAAGGTTCTATACATATTGTCTAACCAGCATGAATGAGGCAGTTACTCCTTTCGTCTGACAAAGTAATAAGGGTTAACCCATCACAGGTCGCCTATTAGTGGAGCCACACACGCCAATATACTTCATGTGGCACTGAATACACAATCCTCATTCCAATACAAATCGTAGGTGTCCGGCGCGGTTGTCGCGCAACCACGGTGCACAAATGAACACTTAAGCCCATCAACAAATCACTTAGTCAATGCCATTTGCGTATTTGCTGGAAGTCAATCCCACGGCGTTAGGGGACACACACATCCGTTTAACAATTGCAAATGCGGTCGGTCGTTCTGCCGAAATCCGCCCTTCTCCTTTAACAGTCAACAACTTACTTGCTGGGAATCTCAACACAGACTACTCTGGCACACCGGACGCTCGACTACCGATAGTACCTACTGCGACCTGCATGAGGCCAAGATAGATTGTTCTCTATACGTAAGGGGCTGTTGACCCCTATACATGCACATGTTCAAGTTATAAAAGGCAGCGCATCTGCCGTGCATGGTTCATCAGAGGGAGTATGGAAAAGTGACGTCCTAAAACCTCCTTTCAAATGTGTCTCACGTAAGTCAACCACACGAAGTATGTTCAGAAAGCAGCATACTGTGCCCGTACCGGATTGTGGTTTCTTTTTGTTCTTTCAGGGTCGGCAACACCAGATTGTAGAGGGGGATCCCCTGACCGGAGCGAGCATCGAAGGAACACAGTACCCCATAAACTCATGTTGTAGTGTCCAATTGCTTGAAAGGTGTTGGTAAGAAATACCACCAGTGTAAGCCACGTACTGTGGTGCGCTTCCTAGTCGTTTAGATAATAACAGTGCCCCTTTTACCGCAAAACATATTCCAGTACTACATCCAGTATATAGCGCTTGGTTCTTTTGTCCCATCTCCGGTGATGAATATTTTTAATGGCGCCCTGTGAGTCGAGCACAATTAATATCTGTAAGAAGGGAGTTAAAGATACCAACTTCAGTGTTTCCAAAATTTCGACTAGTTCTGCCGGAGAAAACTGAAGTGGTTTACGTAGTTTTGCTGAGAAATAATTTTTAAGAAAAAAATCGGTACCTAGCGCCGTTTTCGAAGTAATTACTCGTAGGATTGAACGTCTACATCTACTTCTGCATGGATACTATGCTAATCACATTTAAGTGCCTGGCAGAGGGTTCATCGAACCACCTTCACAATTCTCTATTATTCCAATTTCGTATAGCGCGGAAAGAACGAACACCTACACCCCTGGAAATGGAAAAAAGAACACATTGACGCCGGTGTGTCAGACCCACCATACTTGCTCCGGACACTGCGAGAGGGCTGTACAAGCAATGATCACACGCACGGCACAGCGGACACACCAGGAACCGCGGTGTTGGCCGTCGAATGGCGCTAGCTGCGCAGCATTTGTGCACCGCCGCCGTCAGTGTCAGCCAGTTTGCCGTGGCATACGGAGCTCCATCGCAGTCTTTAACACTGGTAGCATGCAGCGACAGCGTGGACGTGAACCGTATGTGCAGTTGACGGACTTTGAGCGAGGGCGTATAGTGGGCATGCGGGAGGCCGGGTGGACGTACCGCCGAATTGCTCAACAGGTGGGGCGTGAGGTCTCCACAGCACATCGATGTTGTCGCCAGTGGTCGGCGGAAGGTGCACGTGCCCGTCGACCTGGGACCGGACCGCAGCGACGCACGGATGCACGCCAAGACCGTAGGATCCTACGCAGTGCCGTAGGGGACCGCACCGCCACTTCCCAGCAAATTAGGGACACTGTTGCTCCTGGGGTATCGGCGAGGACCATTCGCAACCGTCTCCATGAAGCTGGGCTACGGTCCCGCACACCGTTAGGCCGTCTTCCACTCACGCCCCAACATCGTGCAGCCCGCCTCCAGTGGTGTCGCGACAGGCGTGAATGGAGGGACGAATGGAGACGTGTCGTCTTCAGCGATGAGAGTCGCTTCTGCCTTGGTGCCAATGATGGTCGTATGCGTGTTTGGCGCCGTGCAGGTGAGCGCCACAATCAGGACTGCATACGACCGAGGCACACAGGGCCAACACCCGGCATCATGGTGTGGGGAGCGATCTCCTACACTGGCCGTACACCTCTGGTGATCGTCGAGGGGACACTGAATAATGCACGGTACATCCAAACCGTCATCGAACCCATCGTTCTACCATTCCTAGACCGGCAAGGGAACTTGCTGTTCCAACAGGACAATGCACGTCCGCATGTATCCCGTGCCACCCAACGTGCTCTAGAAGGTGTAAGTCAACTACCCTGGCCAGCAAGATCTCCGGATCTGTCCCCCATTGAGCATGTTTGGGACTGGATGAACCGTCGTCTCACGCGGTCTGCACGTCCAGCACGAACGCTGGTCCAGCTGAGGCGCCAGGTGGAAATGGCATGGCAAGCCGTTCCACAGGACTACATCCAGCATCTCTACGATCGTCTCCATGGGAGAATAGCAGCCTGCATTGCTGCGAAAGGTGGATATACACTGTACTAGTGCCGACATTGTGCATGCTCTGCTGCCTGTTTCTGTGTGCCTGTGGTTCTGTCAGTGTGATCATGTGGTGTATCTGACCCCAGGAATGTGTCAATAAAGCTTCCCCTTCCTGGGACAATGAATTCACGGTGTTCTTATTTCAATTTCCAGGAGTGTATATCTTTTCGTGCGGGCTCTGATTTCCCTCGTTTTATAATGCGATCGTTTCTCCCTATGTAGGACGGCGTCAACAAAATATTTTCGCATTTAGAGGAGAAAGTTGGTGATTGGAATTTCGTGAGAAGATTCCGCCGCAATGAAAAACGCCTTTGTTTTAATTATGTCTATCCCTAATATTGTATCATTTCAGTGACACTCTCTCCCCTATTTCCCGATAACACAAATGGTGCTGCCCTTCTTTGAACTTTTTCGATGTACTCAGTCAATCATATCTGCCAATGATCCCAACCTTCGCAGCGTTATTCTAAAAAGAGGACGGGGGCAGAGAGTCCACCTGTTGTGTGTGCATTTCCACGCTGGCATGCGTTATAATGAGGAAGATGACATATTAGTGAAGTCCTCGATTTGAAAATGCCGTATGCAAGCTACATATCTTAGGTGAAGAGTCAATGTCAAGAGAGCTGCTAACATCTCTCAGTAAATGTTCCGTGGATATTATGCGCCATTACAACCTCTAACTCCTAATAGACCGTGGTTTACGGGAAAATATTTGGACTGGTCAACGATTTATTCCACCATTAGGCTTCGTTTACTGCACCCCTCATTTCTTTTACATCTACACAGAATCAACGTTCTGCTACATAGTAGTCTTTCTAGGCGTTAGAGGCTGATGTAAATCACATCAAGTTTTCATGTCCCAAATTTGACTGTGAAAGATCAAAATTTCTGAAAACATCGATGAGTATCGGGTAGCACCTCCCTCAGGCAGCTTCCGTTTAATCTACTAAAGACATTTGCCATTATAAAGTGGTTGTGTGTCCTTACTAGCAAAAGCGACAATTTGTAGGTTTTAATAGTACACATTTCTCATTTTTATACACTGCTTGTGATTAAATTTAAGAATCAGTGTGACGTAATAACTCAAAAATCTCTAATTTAATGCTAACGGTTTAAAATTTTACTGAGCCAAACATTGGCTCTACTTGAGCTCTGAAATCTGTAAATCTGCATTTATCTATTTTCTCTGTGCAGTTGAGCGTTCAACGTAAACGTGTGTTTTTGATGGCTAAATACATAACCATCTCTGGAGGTCAAATAAAAACCCGTATACTACTTCCTTGTACAGCATGTGAAAAGAGACACGAGAAAATCAGATAAATTATAGCTTTTACGGAGTTTCATCGGATTTCGTGCCTCCCACCGCACGTGGAAAACGAAAGAGGGCACTCGTAATGGTAGCAAAAGTTCCCAGCGTCATACACCATGACGTAGTTTACGATGTACGGATGCAGATTAAAGTACCGCGCACTAAATAACTAAATAATAAGTCTCGAGTGAACACCGTGACTCGCATGAAATACGGTCCCCTGTACCGACAAGGGACTTAGAACGCTCAGAATCGCACGAAAATGTGCTCAGAAAATAAATCGCTCAAAAACACACAAAAAGACAACAAAACATTGATCAACTTTTGATGCGTACTTTTTTTGGTGAACTTAAAGCTCTACATGAGAAGGATCGTTGATTTTGTTAGACTACGCTATGAAACCCCCCCCCCATGAACCATGGACCTTGCCGTTGGTCGGGAGACCTGCGTGCCTCAACGATACAGATAGCCGTACTGTAGGTACAATCACAACGGAGGGGTATCTGTTAAGAGGCCAGACAAACGTGTGGTTCCTGAAGAGGGGCAGCAGCCTTTTCAGTAGTTGCAAGGGCAACAGTCTGGATGATTGACTGATCTGGCCTTGTAACAATAACCAAAACGGCCTTGCTGTGCTGGTACTGCGAACGGCTGAAAGCAAGGGAAAACTACGGCCATCATTTGCAGCTTTACTGTATGATTAAATGATGATGGCGTCCTCTTGGGAAAAATAATCCGGAGGTAAAATAGTCCCCCATTCGGATCTCCGGGCGGGGACTACTCAAGAGGATGTCGTTATCAGGAGAAAGAAAACTGGCGTTCTACGGATCGGAGCATGGAATGTCAGATTCCTTAATCGGGCAGGTAGGTTAGAAAATTTAAAAAGGGAAATGGATATGTTAAAGTTAGATATAGTGGCAATTAGTGAAGTTCGGTGGCAGGATGAACAAGACTTTTGGTCAGATGACTACAGGGTTATAAACACAAAATCAAATAGGGGTAATGCGGGAATAGGTTTAAAAATGAATAGGAAAATAGGAATGCGGGTAAGCTACTACAAACAGCATAGTGAACGCATTATTGTGGCCAAGATAGATACGAAGCCCACACCTACTACAGTAGTACAAGTTTATATGCCAACTAGCTCTGCAGATGACGAGGAAATTGAAGAAATGTATGATGAAATAAAAGAAAGTAATCAGATAGTGAAGGGAGACGAAAATTTAATAGTCATGGGCGACTTGAATTCGAGTGTAGGAAAAGAGAGAGAAGGAAATGTAGTAGGTGAATATGGATTGGGGCTAAGAAATGAAAGAGGAAGCCGCCTGGTAGAATTTTGCACAGACCACAACTTAATCATAGCTAACACTTGGTTTAAGAATCATGAAAGAAGGTTGTATACATGGAGGAACCCTGGAGATACTAAAAGGTATCAGATAGATTATATAATGGTAAGACAGAGATTTAGGAACCAGGTTTTAAATTGTAAGACATTTCAAGGGGCAGATGTGGACTCTGACACAATCTATTGGTTATGACCTGTAGATTAAAACTGCAAAAAGGCGGAAATTTGAGGAGATGGGACCTGGATAAACTGAAAGAAGCAGAGGTTGTACAGAGTTTCAGGGAGAGCATAAGGGAAAAATTGACAGGAATGAGGGAAAGAAATACAGTAGAAGAAGAATGGATAGCTTTGAGAGATGAAGTAGTGAAGGCAGCAAAGGATCAAGTAGGTAAAAAGACGAAGGCTAGTAGAAATCCTTGGGTAACAGAAGAAATATTGAATTTAATTGGTGAAAGGAGAAAATATGAAAATGCAGTAAATGAAGCAGGCAAAAAGGAATACAAACGTCTCAAAAATGAGATCGACAGGAAGTGCAAAATGGCTAAGCAGGGATGGCTAGAGGACAAATGTAAGGGTGTAGAGGCTTATCTCACTAGGGGTAAGATAGATACTGCCTATAGGAAAATTAAAGAGACCTTTGGAGATAAAAGAACCACTTGTATGAAAATCAAGAGCTCAGATGGAAACCCAGTTCTAAGCAAAGAAGGGAAAGCAGAAAGGTGGAAGGAGTATATAGGGGGTCTATACAAGAGAGATGTACTTGAGGACAATATTATGAAAATGGAAGAGATTGTAGATGAAGATGAAATGGGACATACGATACTGCGTGAAGAATTTGACAGAGCACTGAAAGATCTCAGTCGAAGCAAGGCCCCCGGAGTAGACAACATTCCATTGGAATTACTGACGGCCTTGGGAGAGCCAGTCCTGACAAAACTCTACCATCTGGTGAGCAAGACGTACGAAACAGGCGAAATACCCTCAGACTTCAAGAAGAATATAATAATTCCAATCCCAAAGAAAGCAGGTGTTGACAGATGTGAAAATTACCGAACAATCTGTTTAATAAGCCACAGCTGAAAAATACTAACACGAATTCTTTACAGACGAATGGAAAAACTAGTAGAATCAGACCTCGGGGAAGATCAGTTTGGATTCCGTAGAAATACTGGAACATGTGGGGCATTACTGACCTTACGACTTATCTTAGAAGAAAGATTAAGGAAAGGCAAACCTACGTTTCTAGCATTTGTAGACTTAGAGAAAGCTTTTGACATTGTTAACCGGAATACTCTCTTTCAAATTCTAAAGGTGGCAGGGGCAAAATACAGGGAGCGAAAGGCTATTTACAATTTGTACAGAAACCAGATGGCAGTCATAAGAGTCCAGGGGTATGAAAGGGAAGCAGTGGTTGGGAAGGGAGTGAGACAGGGTTGTGGCCTGTCCCCGATGTTTTTGAATCTGTATATTGAGCAAGCAGTAAAGGAAACAAGAGAAAAATTCGTAGTAGGTATTAAAATCCATGGAGAAGAAATAAAAACTTTGAGGTTAACATATGACACTGTAATTCTGTCAGAGACAGCAAAGGACAGGAGTAATTGAATGGAATGGACAGTGTCTTGAAAGGAGGATATAAGATGACCATCAACAAAACCAAAACGAGGATAATGGAATGTAGTCAAATTAAATCGGGTGATGCTGAGGGAATTAGATTAGGAAATGAGACACTTAAAGTAGTAAAGAAGTTTTGCTATTTAGGAAGTAAAATAACTGATGATGGTCGAAGTAGAGAGGATATAAAATGTAGACTGGCAATGGCAAGGAAAGCGTTTCTGAAGAAGAGAAATTTGTTAACATCGAATATAGATTTATGTATCAGGATGTCGTTTCTGAAAGTATTTGTATGGAGTGTAGCCATGTATGGAAGTGAAACATGAACGACAGATAGTTTGGACAAGAAGAGAATAGAAGCTTTCGAAATGTGGTGCTACAGAAGAATGCTGAAGGTACGGTGGATAGATCACGTAACTAATGAGGAGGTATTGAATAGGATTGGGGAGAAGAGAAGTTTGTGGCACAACTTGACCAGAAGAAGGAATCGGTTGGTAGAACATGTTCTGAGACATCAAGGGATCACCAATTTAGTATTAGAGGGCAGCGTGGAGGGTAAAAACCGTAGAGGGAGACCAAGAGATGAATACACTAAGCAGATTCAGCAGGATGTAGGTTGCAGAAGGTACTGGGAGATGAAGAAGCTTGCACAGGATAGAGTAGCATGGAGAGCTGCATCAAACCAGTCTCAGGACTGAAGACCACAACAACAACAACATCAACGCTATGAAAACCAACAACTAAAGTTACAGGACTATCATTCCATCATCAGACTTCATTCTGTGCTATGTAATCAACTTTATGCGCCGCAGTATTACGCAAGTCATAAGATGCTAGGTGAAAGGCAGGTTATGACCATGACATACCAATATTATCGATCGAAAATGCAATTAGTGTGGCATCTGATAATGGATTGTTGTAATGCGGAAGTGATTTTCGGTGTGGAAAAGCCGGTTTAGGCAGATGTGCTTACTGTTCTGTTCCACTGTACTTTAAGAACTTCATTGGCATTCCAAATGTTCCACTTTGAAGACTATAACAGCTTTGCAGGTCGGCATAAAAGTTTCCTGTTCACGTAGCGTAATTATCCCAAGCAGAGAGCAATATAACAATAAATGGCGACAATGATACGTAAGCGTATTTGGACCTACTGTATTAATATTTTGTTTCTTCGCGCTGTCACAGTTTATATCTTACATCTTGAAGAGACCATCATTCAAATATCTCTCCACGTAAGTCGTGTAGCTTTGTATGCGAATTCCTCAAACCACACCATTTGCGCTGAGCGATTTATATCCTAACGAGAAGATCACAGCACATAGGGCTTTTGTATTTCTTTCGGGACTCTAGTATCAAGTACGGATCCCACACAGACGTGCGATGCCACTATCAAAAATTGTCGAGAAAATCGACTCTGAAGTTTTACCGAGCGTATTCAGTACCATAGCTTAGTATCGAATCTTTCATCAGATAGCATGACTCCGTCATGGAACGTTTGCTTGCGACGTGGGCGGAGGAGGTTCAATTCCAGGCGGCGGTATATTTTTAAACAAAGCTATGAGTTCTACGCGTATTTTCGTGAAGAATAAAATACACAGATACGAGAAAAATTTAATTTTTAATGTTTGTTAATTCAAACGATTTTTATATAATTCTTTTATAAAAGATCGGTAATTAATAATATACATTTGCAGTGAATGCATAAGAAAGGAAGCAAGACTTAAATCAGTGATCTGGCTATTGCCAGTCTAAACCACTACGTACTCGTATTTTTCCGCCTCTATGTATTTCACGCTTCATGGAAACTCTAGTAACACATGTACTTTTGTTTAAAAGTTTTGCCCGTCCAGGAATCGAATGTGGACCGCCACGTGGAAGAAAAGCACTTCAGCACAGAGCCACGTTAGTTGTCGAAACAGCAACGTTACTTTAAGGTCTTAAAGGCATTCGGAAAACTTATAATCGATTTTCTCGAAAATTTTCTATAGATGGATCGGCTTCCTTTGATCGTTTCATATTTGAGTTACGAACTTCACGTACCACAAGTACAAAAAATTGGCCAGGTGTGAAAAGGACTCGCGCATTCAGGGTTCCGTACACACTCGGTTATGTATATAAACATTAATCCATTCCGTGAATCAAGGATAATAAGTAGTTCTGCATTCAGGCTGAATAGCAATAGTAAAACTCAAATATCAGGCAAGAAATGACTTCATTGCTCATATGACGGGTTTCTGCTGAACTTAACCATCATCAGATCTCCAGGACAATTTACTGCAAGTAGAGATGGCGTTTCAAGTTCTGTGTGAAACAAACATTCGCGGAGTAGTTTGCGTGCAGCAATAGCTCCTGAATATCTGACGATGTATTGATTCCGAAAAGGGTCATATGACCGATAAAGTCATTCCTATCGTGGTGTTGCATTTTTACCACTGCCATCCAGAAAGCCTAAATGCAGAACTAACGACTGTTCTAATTTCAAGTTTTATATCGAAGACAAATGACAAAATTAATATTTTTCGCATGGTTTAATTAGATTAACGATTTTCGGGTTTTCCATTTACTTGTACTGATAAACCCTGCTTCTTACCAAATTTCATGACTGTAGGTCAACGGTAACTACCATATAGTTTTTGATGGGTGAGTTTGCGAGTATCAAAATACGTGACGTAAATGACCGTAAGTTCTGACTGCGCTGACTTACAAACTAATGTTTATTTTACCTCCAAGGGACCAAAGACCTCTGTATCTGACATAAATTTCAACACAATATGTCTATCCGAGCCGGCCGCTGTGACCGAGCTGTTCTAGGCGCTTCGGTCCAGAATCTCGCGACCTCTATGGTCGCAGGTTCGAATCCTGCCTCGGGCATTAATGTATGTGATGCCCTTAGGTTCGTTAGGTTTATTTAGTTCTAAGTTCTAGGCGACTGATGACCTCATATGTCAAGTCCCATAGTGCTCAGAGCCATTTGAACCATTTTGTCTACCCGTTCCTGAGAAGAAGGGGTATTAACGGACAGACAGACAGTCTGATAAAAAATGACAACTGTTTTTTTTCAGAATTTTAAACATGGCTGCGAAACAGCAATTCTATAGATCTGAAAAGGTTGAAAAATCAGCCAACCAGTTGCAAAACAAAGGCTTATTAGCCCGTGACCTAGGTTTCGATGTTTTTAAAAGCATCTTCTCCAGTAGGAGTGGGCCTTGTTACATCACATGATGGCACATTAAATTAGATGAAGCCGAGCGGCTCTTGTCATATAGAAAATTGACAAAACAAGAATCATCCCAAGCCATTGCTTTAGATAGCAGCCAGATTACATGCATCACACTTCAGAATGGATGCTCATCAGTAAATTCCCACAGGTTGAGACTCTCGCCAAAATAAAATTCTTACATGAGTCACAGGATACGTGCGCATCGTACCAGAGACTAAGGCCAACTGGCTGCTATCTAAATACATGGCTTGGGATGATTCTTATTTTGTCAATTTTATACGTGACAAGAGCTGCTCGGCTTAATATAATCTAATGTACCATCATGTAATGTAACAAGGCTCATTCCTTATGAAGAAGATATTTTTAAAAATATCGAAACCTGGGTCAAGAGCTAATAAACCTTTGTTTTACAAATGTTTGGATTATTTTTCAACGTCTCTAAAAGTCTTTTCACTTGACATAATTAGAAATTTAGAGGTTTCGGATTTTTTCTTTTGGCTGCACTGTGTAATCTTGCTTCATGATTCTAGGCCGACGGAAAGTACCCTATCGGTTTCGATGAGTGAGTTTGCGAGTATTATAATATGTGACATAAGTGGCAGTATGTCTTGATTACATTGACTTAGAAGTTTCAATTTGTTTACACCTTCAAGGGTATATTATCGTGCCTCTGCAATGTCCCTGCGACGTGATTATCATCGCCGTTGGCGGCGCAGCGTTCCTGTGTACAAGTCATTGAAAGCAATAGACACTGACTTGGCTGATCAGTTCAATAAGTAGGAGGTTATTGGTGGTCGAAATGTCTTTCGTGGACTAAGAATCCAGTTTCTGCCGTGTTTGGAGGCCGTACATGGCTGACCTTGGCTGTTGTATGGGGAATCATACAGACTATGGTGGTCCTGAAACTTACCTGATGCAAACATTTTGGCTTGGAGAGTAGCGGGGAGTACAGGACTACCAGCTAAGGTTCCATATGGTACTCTGGTGCCAGAAAAGCCTTTCAACTTGTCTATAAGAAGAAAGAAGAAGCTAAATGAAGGCGAGTATCTGTTTGTATGGGCAAAAGTAGGCAACAAAAATTGTAAAATAATGGTTACTGGTGACTATATGTTGTATTATAGACAGTAAAAATTCCTTATCTCCTTGTTTGGGGGAGGAGACCAGACACCGAGGTCATCGGTTTCATCGGATTAGAGAAGGACAGGGAAGGACGTCAGCCGTGCCCTTTCGAAGGCATTTGCCCAGAGTGATTTAGGGAAATCACGGAAAACCTAGATCAGGATGGGCAGACGCGTGATTGAACCTCCATCCTCCCGAAAGCGAGTCCAGTGTGCTAACTGCTCTGTTCTTCACGGAACTGTAGAGTTCAGTATCTGACATAAATTTCAGCTTGATACGACCAGCCGTTCCTGAGCGAAAGGAGGTTTGACTGTCAGACAGACACACACACTGCCAACAAAGTAATGCTACAAGGTTTCCGTTACTTACAGACTAAGGAAAGGGAAACTTGAAAATTAACAAACTCTGATCGCTGCGTGGCCTCATTGTGTTTACATTTTATTGTGGCTCGAGCGTTTGCGGTCACACACTTCCCTTGTCAGTACAGCGTAATGTCTCGCTCGTCACGAGAGCCTGTTTGCGTAGGCACGGCAGAGATTGGCCAGCACTAATGACGTAACTGCAGCTAGACGTAACTGGACCCACCGACGCTCGGGGATGAGGACGGATAGAGTGTGGGAGGTGTCGGGAGCGGCGTGCGTCACTAAGGCGCCGGGAGCACCTACGCACGCACACACACACCCACACACGCGCACACACACACACACACACACACACACACACACACACACAAACGGCCGTGTGTAAGCGACACGGGGGGGACACGCGCCGCCGAGCGAGGCCTGGCGCGCCGTCTCCCCTTACAGCCGCGTGTCGAAATGTCACTCCAAACACTCTTCAGCGCGACACCGCCCGGCAGGCAGACGCGTCACGGAACCGCACTTAACGTCTGTTCTGACGCACTGCTGCAGAATCTCACAGACCTTGCGAAAAGGTCGTCAAGCGGTATCAGGGCCAGTTCTGAGTGGCACACGGCCCCCGTTCTTCAATATACACTCGTGCTCATAAATTAAGGGTAATGCTGACACATGATGCAACAACGCTCTGGTGGGCGGTTTGCGGTTTTAAATCACCTCGGAGTATGACCATGAGGTGCCTTTAACCTGCGGTCGTCACTTGGTGGCGTTGGCAGCAGTCCACAGACGCAGAAGTGTGTTGGTGCATGTCAGAGTACGGTGCAGCGAGTAAGTGTGTAGACCTTTTCAGACATGCCAATGGATACTATGTATAGAAAATGTCTCAAAAAACGTATATTGATGACGTTATGAGGGGTAGAACACTAGGGGGACTGGAAGCTGGTCAAAGACAGCACCTCGAGCACGGGCCCCATTTGTGCCACAAAGTGTGACCTCAAGATTATGGCAACGATTCCAGCAGACAGGAAACGAGTCCAGGCGCTACAGTACAGAACGACCACAGTGTACAACACCACAAGGAGACCGATATCTCACCATCAGTGCCCGCAGACGGCCGCGGAGTACTGCAGGTAGCCTTGCTCGGGACCTTACCGCAGCCACTGGAACAGTTGTCTCCAGACACACAATCTACAGACGACTGAACAGACATGGTTTATTCGCCTGGAGACCTGGATTGGATTGGATTGTTTGGGGGGGAGGAGACCAGACAGCGAGGACATCGATCTCATCGCATTAGGGAAGGACGGGGAAGGAAGCCGGCCGTCCCCTTTCAAAGAAACCATCCCGGCATTTGCCTGGAGCAATTTAGGGAAATCACGGAAAACCTAAATCAGAATCTCCGGACGCGGGATTGAACCGTCTTCCTCCCGAATGCGAGTCCAGTGCGCTAGCCACTGCTCCACCTCGCTCGGTGTCTGGAGGCCTGCAAGGTGCATTCCACAGACCCCTGGTCCAATGAGAGGCAGTAAAGCCTGGTGTCAAGAACACAGGACATGGTCACTGGAACAGTGGTCCCAGGTTATGGCCGGCCGGAGTGACCGTGCGGTTCTAGGCGCTACAGTCTGGAGCCGCGCGACCGCTACGATCGCAGGTTCGAATCCTGCCTCGGGCATGGACGTGTGTCATGTCCTTAGGTTAGTTAGGTTTAAGTAGTTCTAAGTTCTAGGGGACTCATGACCTCAGAAGTTAAGTCCCAGCCATTTGAACCCAGGTTATGATCACAGACGAGTCCAGCTATAGTCTGAATAGTGATTCTCGCCGGGTTTTCATCTGGCGTGAACCGGGAACCAGATACCAACTCCTTAATGTCCTTGAAGGGGATCTGTATGGAGGTCGTGATTTGATGGTGTGTGGTGGGATTATGATTGGTGCACTTACACCCCTGTATGTCTTTGGCAGAGGAATCGTAACAGATCAGTTGTACTGGGACGTCACTTTGCACCAGTATGTCCGCCTTTTCAGTGGTGCAGCGGATCCCACCTTCCTCCTGATGGACGATAACGCACGGCCCCACCGAGCTGCCATCGTGAAGGTTACCTGGACACAGAAGATACCAGGCGAATGGAGTGGTGTGCCTATTCTCCACACCGAAGCCCCATTGAGCACGTCTGGGATGCTCTCGGTCGACGTATCGCTGCACGTTTTCAAATTCCTACGACACTTCAGGAGCACCGACAGACACTGCTGCAAGAATGGGAGGCCATACCCCAGCACCTGCTCCAAAACCAGATCCAGAGTATGCCAACCAGTTGTGCGGCCTGTTTAAGTGTGCATGGTGATCATATCCCATACTCATGTCGGGTCACATGCGCAAGAAAAAGTGGCCTTTTGTAGCACATGTGTTACGGGACGGTTTTCTCAACTTATCACCAATACCGTGGACTTACAGATCTGTGTCATGTGTGTTCCCTATGTGCCTGTGCTATTGGCGCCAGTTTTGTGTAGTGCCACGTTGTGTGCCAACACATTTTGCAATTATCCTTAATTTATGAACATGAGTGTACGTGTACTTATAATCAAGAACCATCACTTTTACCTGAAACTCTTTACCTTTGCGATGTAATGAGTGCTGTCGACAGGGAATCACAAATTCGTTCCACATTTGTAGATTTCCAGAAGGCTTTTGACTCCGCTCCTCACAAGGAGCTTCTGATCAAATCAGTAAAACCAACTTTTTAGTTTAAAATTAGGATTCTAGTACCACCCTGAATAGAACTATGTTAGATTAACAGAGGAGCCCCACAAAACGCTTAGGAAAGCTCATATAAGTACGGTTACCTTACTTCATCAAAATATTAAAAGATTCAGTAATACCGTAGAAGAGCTTCATGACTATTTGGAAAACTTAGAGAGCTGTGCAAAAACAGATTTTCTGCGCCTATCTGAGCACCACATAACCACAGGGTTACGTAACTTACGTATAAAAGATTACACACAAGCATCTTACTCTTGTACAACTAATATGGGGAAATGAGGAAATGTTGTATATGGAGTGTTAGTTTTAACACGAGGCAACTAAATATCTCGAAAACGACGTATTGTTCAAAAGAAAATGTTCCAGGTGAAACACTGAACCACCTAAGACACCGGTATAACCATGCGTATTCAAATACACATTCCAGTACAAGTACAGGCAGAATAAGGCGCAGCGATCGGCAACGCTTATATAAGACAAGAGTGTCTGCCGCAGTTGTTGATCGGTTACTGCTGCTACAATGGCAGGTTATCAAGATTGAAGTGAGTTTGAAGTGGTCTTATAGTAGGCGTACGAGTAATGGGACACAGCATCTCCGAAGTAGCGATGAAGTGGGGATTTTCCTGTACGACAGTGAATAGGTATCAGAAATCCGGTAAAACATCTAACCTCCGACATCGCTGCCCGGTGACTGAAGAGAATCGTTCAACTTGACAGATGTGCAACCCATACGCAAATTGCTAGATATTTCAATGATGGCCCAAGAACAAGTGTCAGAGTGCTAACCGTTCAACGAAACATCATCAATACGGGCTTTCGGAGCCGAAGACCCACTCGGGTACCTTTGATGACTGCACGACACAATGCTTCTCGCCTCATCTGCGCCTATCAAAACCGACATTTCATTTTTGATGACTGGAAACAAGTTGCCTGGTCGGACGAGCCTCGTTTCAAATTGTATCTAGCGGATGGACTTGTATGGGTATGAAGACAACCTCATAAATCCATGGAACTTGCATCTCAGCAAGGAGAAGCTGGTGGAGACCCTGCAATGGTGTAGGGCGTGTACTTTTGGAGTGACATGGGAGTCGTGATACGTCTGGTTACGACTCTGAGAGGTGACATTTACGTACGCATCCTGTCTGATCAACTGCATCCATTCATGTGCATTGTGCATTCCTACGAACTTGGGCAATTGCAGCAGGACAATGCGACTCCCCACACGTCCAGAATTGCTACAGAGTGGATCCAGGAACACTCTTTTGAGTTCAAAACTTCCGCTGGCCACCAAACTCCCCAGAATTGAACATTATTGAGCATAACTGGGTGCCTTTCAACGTGATGTTCAGAAATGATCTCCACCCCCTGCCTCCTCGTGCTCTTAGGGATTTATCGATAGCCCTGCAGGATTCATGGTGACAATATTCACCAGACATTAGTCGAGTCAATGCTACATCGTTCTGCGGCACTTCTGCGTGCTCGCGGGGGCCCTACATGACATTGGGCAGATGTACCAGTTTCTTATGCTCTTCAGTTTATTATTATGTTGGTGCATATGTTCACAGCGTTTTGGTTTTGCATGTAGGTATTCGAGTTGCTATTGGTCTGTTTATCGAATTCCATTTTTTATTTGTAATTCACTACTGCTTTTTGAGTTTGCATGTTGTTCAAATGGCTCTGATCACTATGGGACTTAACTTCTGAGGTCATCAGTCTCCTAGAACTTAGAACTACTTAAACCTAACTAGCCTAAGGATATCACACACATCCATGCCCGAGGCAGGATTCGAACCTGCGACCGTAGCGGTCGCGCGGCTCCAGACTGTAGCGCCTAGAGCCGCTCGGCCACCCAGGCCGAGTTGCATGTTGTCTTTTAGTCATTTAAAGTAGGGAGGGAACCTATGGAAGCTAGAAAATGGAGTGTAAAGTGGAGAAATCGGACTATTCCCGACGTATTCTTCTGTTTAGATTCAACAGAAGGGAGACAGCAGCGGAAGCAGTCAGAAACATTTGCGTCGAATATGGGAATAATGCTGTTGGACAGAGCACGGCAAGAAAATGGTTTTTTCTTTTTAAGGAGGATCGTTGTGATATCGGCGCCTCAAAACCCACATTCGTATACTATGCCAAAAAATGTATGCGTATAACTCAGACCATCATTTCCCATTCGTAGTAAAAGGCACTATAATTGCAAAAATCAAGCATTGCTGTTTCTGCAGTTAAGAACCCGCGCATCTGATGGTATTTCATTCACGATATAAAAGTAGATCTTGGTGTTCTAACTGTAGATACTGATGTTCAAACGTTAATAGTGTGTTGTAAAAGTGATTGTACGGAACGAATGATATGGGTAGATATCGATATTTCTGGCAACTTGTAGGGTGTTTTCTGTTCCGCACAGGGTTGATGGGGGTGAGTCTTCAAACCGTCGGAACGCTTAAACTCGGTGGACCCCGCTATCAGGGTTCCTAACTGCGATGTGTGTTTCCATGCAACCGCCCTAACTCTTGAGCTGTCCGCTACGCGGCTATCGGCGGAATACAGATCCCAGCCATTGTAATCAGATAATATGTCCTTGAAGTAATAGTGACAGGCGCACTTGCCATAGATGCTCAACGAAATCTACTAGCCCAGTGGTGGGAGCCAAGGGGACTCGCCAACATCAAGCTTATCGATGGGACCAGACACATGCACTAAAGAGCCAAAGAAACTGGTACACCTGCCTGTTATCGTGTATGAGCACACAGAAATGCCCAAACGACGTGGCATGGACTCGACTAATGTCTGAAGCAGGGGATTGACACCATGAATCCTCAAGGGCTGTCCATAAATTTGTAAGAATACAAGCAGTGGAGACCTCTTCTGAAGAGCAGTTTCCAAGACATCCCAGATACGCTCAATAATGCTCATGTTCGGGGGGTTTGGTATCCAGAGAAAGTGTTTACACTCAGAAGAATGTTCCTGGGTCCACTCTGTAGTAATTATGGATGTGTGGGATGTCGCACTGCCCTGCTCGAATTGCCGAGTTCGTAGGAACGCACAATTGACATGAGTGGATACAAGTGATCAGACAGGCTCACATACGTGTCACCTGTCGGAGTCGTATCTAGACGTATCAGGGGTCCCATATCACTCCAACTGCACACGCCCTACAACATTACAGGGTCTCCACCAGCTGTAACAGTCCCCTGTTGACATTCAGGGTCCATGGATTCACGAAGTTGTCCCCATACCCGTACACGTCCATTCGCTCGCTGCACTTTGAAACGAGACTCGTCCGACCAGGCAACATGTTTCCAATCATCAACAGCCCAATGTCGGTGTTGAGGAGCCCAGACGGGGTGTAGAGCCTTGTGTCGTGCAGTCATCATGGATGGACGAGTGGGCCCTCGGCTCTGAACACCCATATCGATGATGTTTCGATGAATGGCACGCTGACACTTTCTGATGGCCCAGCATTGAAATTTGCAGCAATTTTGCGGAAGTGCTGCACTTTTGTCTTCAGTCGTCGCTTGTCTTGTTCTTGCAGGATCTTCTTCCGATAGCAGCGTCGTCAGAGATTTGATGTTTTTAACGCATTCCCAATATTCACGGTACACTCGTGAAATGGTCGTACTGGAAAATCCCCGCTTCATCTCTGCCTCGGAGATGCTGTGTGCCATTGCCGACTATAACACCCCGTTCAAACTCAATTAATCTTGATAACCTGTCACTGTAACAACAGTAACGGATCTAACAACTGCGCCAGATACTTCCTGCCGACCGCAGCGCCTTATTCTGCCTGTGTCGATATCTCCGTATTTGAGTACGCATGCCTATACCAGTTTCTCTGGAGCTTGAGTACATTACAGCCACGTCGTTCATCATGGATTGCGCTACAAATGAGTTCCAATCAGGCACTGAAACAGCTAACCATGTTGTATTATGCAATTAAATTTCCACCACTAAAGTACATTTCGAGGATAAATGTCAACAGTTAGAACACAATGGCTTACATTTACATCGTAAATGAAATGTAGAGTGAAATGCGTCCATTCTTAATTGCAGAAACAGGTGCACTTGACATTTATCGATTACAGAGGGCAGTCTACTACGAAAGGAAGAAACGCGTTGATTAATCCGTACGTACTTTTTAGTGGAGAATCCGAAAATGCAAAACATGGGGAGATCCGGTTTGAAAATAAAATGTTGACTCTGCCCACGCAGGATGGGTCATTAGAAGGTGCCTTTTACTTATATTAACTTTGCTCCGAGAACATTTTTTCGCACGATGCGTCGTTACAAGATATTTAGCTATCTGAAGTTGAAACAGACACCCTGCATGAAAAGACAGAACACAAGTTCAAAACCATTGAGACAACTAGATTTTGTAGTTATCAGCAAATAGAATTGAGTGCTTGGTAATTGATGGCGAAAAATAGTTCAGTTTTTGTTTTAACTGTTTATAGATTCCCACTGGGAAATTTTGAACTACTTATGACGAACGTGGATACCTTTTCGTATGCTATCTGTCAGATAGCAACAAGCAGTTAATAAGTCTGTAGTGACTTAAAAGTAGATTTTCTAAAGTCTGTCAGGAAAAATACCCTGGAAACCTTATTTGCATCCCAGAAGTTGATATCAGTAATTAGCTTTCCAAATTGGGTGGGTAATGACAGTAGAAACCTAGTTGGCCTTGTGTTCTTTGGTGAAATTTTTACGCATGTCATTGTTTATGATTTCATATCTCCTGAACTATGTCTCATAGGAGAGACAGTTTTCCAAGTGCATTCACTAATTTAAGTGGATACGTCTGGAAACTGCACTGTGAGTGGAATTAGAAGGAAATAAGTGATAAATTAAAACGTCAAGCCTGATGCTTCAGTTTTACTGCGTAAACAGTGAAACTGTTGTAAGTGGTTAAGTTTTTTCTTTCATCGCTTTATGGGGAGGGGGGAGGGAGGGGAGGTGGGTACCAGCGAAAAATAATTCGGAATCATTTGAAATTATAAATACTGTTTGTTGGAAGTCGGTAACTGTTGTTATTCTCAAATACTGGATGAATAAACTCTGGATAGTTTGCGCGTTATAAGTTACGCTGCGGCAAGGCATTGATACTGTTTCTACCTGAAATCCATGCCTTGCTGAATTAAACGCTTGACATGAACATTATACCCCTTAATGAGTAGATTATGACAGATCTATATTTTTTTAATTCGATCGATAATTACATGTAATATTGTAATTTTTTTTAAACCATTAGACAGGTAATATGCTACTGAGACCGTGCACCGTTCTAGCCACCTAACAATACAGTCACGTGCCAACCAAGTATTGTCTCAGTTGTGCGACAGGAGGCGAGATTCGCAGTGAGAAAGGTCACAGTTCGTAGTAGCAGACGGGCAGCAATCTAGTGAACTAGAAATTACATCTGCGGCTACCCAAGGAAGTGTCACAGGCGCTGCACTGTCATACCGTCCCATGTGGCTCCGGCCAGTTGTGAACAAACAATGTCCCAGTGAAACACTCACCCAGACCTTGACCTCCATTTCTCTACTCTGTCGCGAAATGCCTCATAATACAAACAGGTTCCTTAGCCTATACGCTAAAAGAAATCTCAGAAAAAATGTTTATGTGACAGTTAAATACCTATACTAACCTACATACAAAATCCTTCTCGCTTTTATCTGAATAGTCTCCTGTTTCTGTCATGGTATGACTCATACCTGCGACACAGTCTTATCTTAGTGTTAATAAAATCCTTTTTTGGAAAACTCATCAACGATGTTGTTAATAACTATTTTTAAATGAAAAACATCTTGATATTTAGGTTGGTCCGACAGCATTTATAATAAGGGACCGTCAACAAAACTTATAAAAACCACCACCAAGACACCACTTATGTTATGAACAAAGTAAACTGCGCATGAATTTTATAATCCCATTAGACATAACCTACACCAACGCAGTAGCGGATGGTCCCTTCCTCGTACTTACTAGATCAAGGCTTTATCATACACTTCACTATCAGATGTACGAAGAACTACTTTTTTGCTGGTAACTGCCATACAGACTTGTGTCTAAGTTAAGTTCTCCAGTGATCATTGGCAGCAAAAGTATGTACAACATTAATATGGTGCTTGCTGTCACGGAATATACCATTCTCAATTCTATTTGCTTAAATACCTTCCGACTGGAGCGAGTCTGCTGATTCGAATTTGGTCCACCGGTTTATCGAACCTTGGTCTAAGATAAGGTTTAACCGGTTGAAAGAGTCTTGCTTCGTTTTGATTTTACGTGAAAAAAAAAACGTTTTTCTGTGCGGCTTTTGAATCGCATCTCTTCTACTCTTTTTAAATTTGTACGAATCTGTGCAAACTCACACGAAGGTAGATATATGGATACAGCCAATCCAATAATCTTTATCCATTGTCGAGATACGAAGGTTTCAAGTCGACATGTATGCAACACGTAAAATTTGTTAAGTGAACTGGATGCGCGGGAACAGTTAAATGTGAATCAAATAAATAAAAAATGCATTCATACTATAACATTGAAAGTTCGCTTTCAAAAACATAGCAGAGCGCTGGTGACTCCGTTATGTAAGGGGCGTTCAAAACGAAACGAGCCGGAGGCGTAGTTACAGAAAGCAATACCTGTACGTTAGAAATATTGACCCTGGCTGTTGAGACACTTGTCCCACTGTGACACAAGGCAGCGAACGGCTGTCTCATAAAATTCTCTGGACGTTGTCGTCCGGGGTGAATCGTTTGCCCCTCACAGCCTTTTTAAAGGGGCAAAAAATGGCGTAATCACAGGGAGAGAGTCCGGACTGTATGGAGGGTGGCTGAGAACATCCCATTTCAATTTCTGCGGGAGTGCCGCGACTGTGTTGGCCGTATGAGGCTTTGCATTGTTGTGGAGCAGAATGACGCCACGGGTGAGATTGCCTGGTCGTTTTGATTTGATCGTTTGGCGAAGGTTGCTCAAGGTTTGCGAGTAACGCTGGGCATTCACTGATGTCCCGTGCTGTAGGAAGTGAAGCAGAAGGGGGCCATCATGGTCAAAGAAGAATGTCATCATAAACTTTCCTGCACTGGTGTGGATGGCCTTGTCTTTTTTTGGTGATGGTGACCCTGTGTGCTTCCAATGGAGAGTTTGTCGTTCCGATTCTGGTTCGAAGTGATGACACCATGACTCATCTCCAGCCACCACTTGTGCCAGGAATGCATTCCCTTCCCGAGCATAGCGCTGCAGGTGAGCAAGACAGTGGGCTATTCGAAATGCTTCCTGGTGTGGTTGAAGACTGTGGGGCACCAAATGGGCACACACTTTCCGCATGTGCAATCGTTCCTTCATGATGGTGTGAACACTTCCGACGCTCAATCCGACCATGGCGGCTTGGCTTTCACTGTCACTGAGGGATCGTGGGTAATGAGTGCATCCATCAGCTGGACGATGTCATCGGTAATGCAGAGAGGTGCTCCAGACCGTACATTTTCAATTGACGACACCCGTCCTCCCTGAAGTCTTGACCCTTTCAAGGTACATGCATTGTTCGCTCTACACTTGCGACATTCGTAGATGAATGTCAGTTCCTCCTACTCCTTCTACTGTAAGAAAACGAACAACTACTCTTTGCTCTTCTTTTGACGTCTCCATGTCACTGTTACCAATGCGACTGGCAGCGCTGGACGACTGGAGTGGATTGGATTGTTTGGGGGAGGAGACCAGACAGCGAGGTCATCGGTCTCATTGTGACGGGGAAGGAAGTCGGCCGCGACCTTTCAAAGGAACCATCCCAGAATTTACGTGGAGCGATTTAGGGAAATCATGTAAAACCTAAAGCAGGATAGCCGGACGCGAGATCGAACCGTCGTCGTCCCGAATGCGAGTCCAGTGTGCTAGCCACTGCGCCACCTCGCTCGGTTTGGACGACTGATGCATGCTGCAGCTAGCTCTGTACAGTCACGTGACGTGCACGCGTGCCCCAGCGACGGGCTGTGAACTTCCACGCTCTAGTCGGAACCACACCTCGTTACACACGCCACGACATTACCCTCCTGTCGCCGGTTTGCACATTCCAGACTCCGGCTCGTTTCTTTTTGAACGCCCCTTATATAAGAACGAGAACAGACGAACCTGCAAACTTACATTAATGATATTTCTTCAGTGATTCACTCCTGCAACTACCATCTTTATGCCGACGACATCCAACTGTACATAAGTGCAAGCCCCAAAAACATTGCTGGCGCAGTAGCGAGTATGAACGCAGATCTTTGCTCTGTTTCTCGATGGGCACAGAACCTAGGTCTGAAACTAAACCCCAAGAAATCCCAGGTCATACTTATATCTCATCCAAAGTTAATCAGCCGGTACTTTCGCGAAACAGTCCCTAAAATACTCCTCAATGGTACCCAACTACCATACCAAAAAACAGTAAAAGACCTTGGAATAATCTTGGATGAACACCTAAACTGGGAAGAACAAACAGTCACAGCTTGCCGGAAATCGCTCTCCTCCCTACATGCAATTCAAAAATTTAGAAAAATATTTCCAACCCATGTTAAACAAAAATTAGTCCAAACACTAGTCTTGCCTAATCTTTACTACTGCGATGTAGTTCAACACGGCACAAATAGTGAAAATTCTAGATGCCTCGAGCTAGTGATGAATGCTTGCGTTAGATACGTGTGCAATATTCGGTTGTATGATCATATCAGTCCTTCATACTCCCAGCTAGGTTGGATACGCCCACATAAGGCAAGCGATCTCCACACGATGTGCTTACTTCATCGATTTCTTAGCCACTGGTGCCCCCAATACTTATCTTCTCACATTAAACACCTATCATCATTCCATAATCGCAACACCAGATCGGATACGTCTATCATCTTGGCTGTACCTTTACATAACACAAAATCTTTCTCCGTGTCATTCTCCATCTCAGCCATACGACTATGGAACGCGCTCCCCTGTGATCTGCGTCTTATCCAGAACTACTCAACATTCAAGAGGGAACTCAAAACTTACATATTAGGGACGGTATAGCCACCATTCTTGTGCCCCTCCCATCTCTTTCTTTCTCCTCTCCATCACAGCTTCGAATTTTACCGTTCTATTTCTCTTCCTCTAACCTATCTACCTTTTATATATCTCTTTCACCCCATTCTGTCGTCTTATGTCTCTGCTCGATGAGAATAACTCACAAGCTGCAAGAACATAACGAGAAAATTCCCAACTAACAATGGGACTGACATTCAGAAAAGAAAAGTATGTTTACTTTCATATACATAGTCATTATTATTATTATTATTACTATTATTACTATTATTATTATTATTATTATTATTATTATTATTATTACTATTATTATTATTATTGATTGTTATAATTATTTTTTATTGTTATAATTATCATTGTACTACTGTTATAATATCTATTTTTTCTTTAACATCAATACTGCATAATAGGCTATATGTCCTTAATGTTAAGTAGAAACTGTAACTCGTTCAATCTGAGTATGCCTGGTTACGTGTAAGAGAGGGCCTGAAGGCCCTAATCTTGCCAGGTAAAATAAATGCATAAATAAATAAATAAAATACAATCAATATCTTCAACATCGTTTGCTTCAGAATTCTTGAGCATAGTCTAAGTTGGAATATAATAAATTTCGTTGACAGAGAAAAGTTTCTATCCTCAAATCAACAGGGATTTATAAGGCACCGCTCGTGCAGAAATTAACTGGATCTTTCCTCTAAGGACATCGTGCATTCATGAATGAAAGGATACAAGCAGATACCATATTCTTAGATGTTAAAAATTTCAAGAACACTGTCAGCCGTAATTTCATCTCCAGTTTATTGGCTATCGGTTTCAGAGTTGTAATACGCCATCATCAGGCCCTTAAAAAACAAAATTACCAGCCGTGTTACTGTGAAGAATTACAGCAAGCAAAGTTTCAAATAGTAGAGACAAGTATGTTTTCATGTATGCATTGTTATTGTCTTTGTTTGGTGTATTTCTTGATAGCAATATCGCTTAAAGAACGAAATTGTTGATGGACGTATTGTAACGCTGAATCTCGTAGCCAATAAATTGGAGATGAAATTACGGCTGACGATGTTCTTGACAGTTTCAGCGTACATATCAACTTCTGTCCTACCATTCAGTGAAGCGCTAGTGGATGGACCTAATACATTCTTAGATTTCGAGAAAGTGTTTCACATAGCGCCCACTGCAGACTGTTGCCGAAGGCGCGAGCAAATGTGAGTGGCTCGAAGACTTTTTGGAATAGCAGAACCCAGTATTGTCGTGTACGGCGAGTGTTGATGAGAGACAAGGATACCGTCAGGAGTACCCCAGGTGTGTGTGATAGGACAGCCCTTGTTCCCTTTATACATAAACGGTCCGATGAATGTGGTGAGTAGCGGTCTGCAACTGTTTGCCGATGACGCAGTAGTGCACGGGAATGTGACGTCGTTGACCGACTGTTGAAGGATACAAAATGACTTGGTTAGAATTTCTATTTGGTGTTAAGAATAGCAGCTTGATCTAAATGTGGTAAAAATGATTTAATGCATGTGATTAGGAAAAGAACCCTATAACGTTCAAATACGGTGTTTGTGGTGCGCTGATTGACACAGTCACGTTCGTTAAAAATATAAGCATAGCGTTGGAAAGCAGTGTGCAGTGGAACGAATTCGGCTGTAGGAAAAAGATAATTGTCGACTTCAGTTCACTGGGTGACACTTAGGAAACTGTAGCTCACCTGCAAAGAAGATCGTGTACAGAACACTTACGTGAACCATTCTTGAATACTGCTCGTGTGTTCAGGGTCCTCACCGGGTCGGGTTAAAGGAATACATCGAAGCAATTCAGACACGTGGTACTAGATGTGGTACCAGTAGATTCGGTCAACACGCTAGTGTAACAGAAATGTTCTTTCAACTGAAATGGGTATCTCTTCTTAGATTTCCAAAAGACGTTCTTATTACGAAATGGTATTGAGAAAGTTTAGATAACCAGGTATTTGTGATAGACTGTAGGATGATCCCAGTACAACCAATTATATCTAGCGCAAGGGTCGCTTAGATACTACAAGAGAAATCAGGGCTCGTATGGAAGGCTGCAGTCTGTCGTTTTTCCGTCGCTCCATTTGCGAGTGGAACAGGGAACTCTCCACCATGCTCCGTATGGTGGCTTGCGCATTGTGTATGTAGAAATGGAGGTTGCGTTATTGTTGAAACACATAACGGTGAACACACTGGACTTGCATCCAGCGAAAGCGAGATTCGAGTATCCGTAAGGCCTTTCAGATTTAGGTTTCTCCATGCTTTTCCTAAATAGTTTTAGATCAATTGCGGGGTGCTTCATTTTAGTTGTACATAACTGATTTCTTTTCCCATCCTAGTTCGATCCGAGAGTGTAATGCAGTTTCTAACTGATCGGAGCTGAATAAAATCATCTCGGTTTTCAAGCCCCGTCATTTCGAATATATATATATATATATATATATATATATATATATATATATATATATATATATATATATATATATATGTGTGTGTGTGTGTGTGTGTAAGTACATAACATGGAGACATTTAAAACAACAAAATGGAGAAAATATGGCTAAACAGACATATAAAAACAGGGAAACATAATGGAAAATAGCATACAAAAGGGGGTGACTGTATAAATGGATACAAAAATATGAAAAATTGTACAAAAAGCTACACACTGTGACAATTAAAAGAAACACGAGGCTACGTACGGCCGGAGCATAAAAGTTGCGATGGACAGCGTAGCACAGAACAGTCACGGACAGCAACACTATGTACAAGCCCAACACACGATTAAAATCACAGCACTTGACGTCACCGTAGAACAGCACAGAACACTTCACTGACGTAGCACACCGATGACGAGGAACAATCTGAGAGGATCTGCCAGGGGTACGGATACGAGGAGAAGGAAAGAACAGGGAGGGGGGGATGGTGCTAGACGGGGGGGGGGGGGGGAGGGGAGGGACACGGGTCTTATAAAATACTCGAGCTTTCGATGGCTATCTCCACTATAGTCGTCAGGAGCTAAACCATTTTCTTTTTTGTACTTCAATCTTCAGTTTCACATCTGGGGCGGGCTGGCAGCAGCATAGGCGCTGCTCTTCAGCCGAGAGATATTAATTATACAATAGAAAACATTTAAAATAAAGTAAAGGAAAAAATATGGCGGTACATAGATATAAAGAGGGGGGACATTATGGGAGAGAACAGACAAGAAGGGGGTGACTGTAACTGGAGATAAAACATTAAAAACGTATCGCACACAAAAAACCACACACTGGGACAGCTAAAAAAACAAAAGGCGAAGTACGGCCAGAACATAAAAGTTGCGACGGGCGGCGTATCACAGAACAATCACAGGATTGGCAGGATTTACCACTTACACAGGCACTATTACGGCCGCTGGCACCAATCAGAGAGGACCGAAATGACGCGTGCGCAGAGGGCGAACTGGGCAGCTCATGGCAGGTTCGGCCCGCCTCTGCACCGAGTGACGTCAGGTGTCGCGAGGGGTCGGCGCCACGTTTGAAACTGCCTCTCCCACCTCCCTACAAGTGTTAAGCGTACGCCGTTGCTTCCTTTCGATATCCAAAGCCCGCCCCCACTCCCTACTCAGTGTACAGCCCTGGTCTGTGCTGAAATTGTTGCTGTTCATTTTAATCTCAGCCGCCTCTTGTATAACGGAATCCCAGTATAGTGACGCATGAGACAAGACTCTCGTGTTCTGAAACTGTATTTTGTGTCAGTTTTTTCAGGAAATATTCAACTATGGCCGACTTTTCAAGCTATGTTTGTTTAATATGTTTCTTCTGCTCAGTACAACGCTCTGTAACTGTGCGGACTTTCTGGTCTTTATAAATGGAAATGCCGTGTGGCTAGGGCCTCCCGTCGGGTAGACCGTTCGCCTGGTGCAAGTCTCTCGAGTTGACGCCATTTCGGCGACTTGCGTGGCAATAGGGATGAAACGACGATGATAAGGACAACACAACACCCAGTCCCTGAGCGGAGTAAATCTCCGGCCCAGCCGGGAATCGAACCCAGGTCGTTAGGTATGACATCCCGTCGCGCTGACCACTCAGCTACCAGGGGCGGACGTCTTAGCTATATAGATGTTGCTGCACTCACAAGGGACACCACACACACTGGGCATATGAAGAGCCGTGTTGTCTTTAATAGGGTGCAGCATACCTCGTACCTTGGAGGCGGGCCGGAACGAAGCTACCTTCATTCCGAGTGTGGAACGTTTCTGACAGGTTGAGGGTGCGAATTTTAATTTATTAAAAGAACTCGCAAAAATCTATTTATCTGTGAGCACAGTAGCAATTAGGCGCAACTGAAATCACTTAACTCATACCTGGATGTAACGGTTTGTGGGGGTGTCGGATGCCAAATGGAATGATCATGTAAAAACAATCATTGGCGCAACAGATTGCAGACTTCTGTTTGTTGGTAGGATACTGGGAAAATGCAGCCACTCTAAAACAGAGACAACTTACAAACCACTCGTGCAACCCAGCCTATACTATATTAGAACTATATTAATAACTTAAGCTGCTAATGCGCGTTGATATATATCAACGGGGACAGGTCAAAATGTGTGCCCCGACCGGGACTCGAACCCGGGATCTCCTGCTTCCATGGTAGACACTCTATCCATCTGAGCCAAAGAGGCTCGGACATGTCCGACAGAACAGACACCAAATCCATATAAGTATATAGTTCTGGCAACACCGGCCATGACCTTCTTCTTCTTCTGTGCGGATGCATACATATTCCCCGTCCTCTTACGGGACTTGGTAAGAATGTCTTCCACGAGTAATGAGTGTGTTGGGATGGGACACTACAAATGTAGTGTGTGGACACTACATTCCATAGCGGTTTGCAGAGAACAGACGTAGATGTAGACTGGAAACTCTGACTTCCAAAATATACAAAATATTTAACACAGAGTACGCGAAGGAACTTCCACCCTTCTTGCAGCGGTGTAGCGTAGGTCTCTAGAAGAGCGTAGCGTTCCAAAGGATTGGAAAAGGGCACAGGTCATCCCTGTTTTCAAGAAGGGACGTCAAACAGATGTGCAGAACTATAGACCTATATCTCTAACGTCGATCAGTTGTAGAATTTTGGAACACGTATTATGTTCGAGTATAACGACTCTTCTGGAGTCTAGAAATCTACTCTGTAGGAATCAGCATGGGTTTCGAAAAAGAGGATCGCATGAAACCCAGCTTGCACTATTCGTCCACAAGACTCAGAGGGCCATAGACACGGGTTCCCAGGTAGATGTCGTGTTTCTTGACTTCCGCAAGGCGTTCGATACAATTCCCCACAGTCGCTTAATGAACAAAGTAAGAGCATATGGACTACCAGACCAATTGTGTGACTGGATTGAAGAGTTCCTAAATAAGACAACGCAGCATGTCATTCTCAATTGAGAGAAGTCTTCCGAAGTAAGAGTGATTTCAGGTGTGCCGCAGGGGCGTGTCGTAGGACCGTTGCTATTCACAAGATACATAAATGACCTTGTGGATAACATCGGAAGTTCACTTATGCTTTTTGTGGATGATACTGTGGTATATCGAGAGGTTGTGACAATGGAAAATTGTACTGAAATGCAGGAGGATCTACAACGAATTGACGCATGATGCAGGGAATGGCAATTGAATCTCAATGTAGACAAGTGTAATGTGCTGCGAATACACAGAAGGAAAGATCCTTTATCATTTAGCTACAATATAGCAGGTCAGCAATTGGAAGCAGTTAATTCCATAAATTATCTGGGAGTACGCATTAGGAGTGATTTAAAATGGAATGATCATATAAAGTTGATCGTCGGTAAAGCAGATGCCAGACTGAGATTCATTGGAAGAATCCTAAGGAAATGCAATCCGACTACAAAGGAAGTAGGTTACAGTACGCTTGTTCGCCCACTGCTTGAATACTGCTCACCAGTGTGGGATCCGTACCAGATATGGTTGATAGAAGAGATAGAGAAGATCCAACGGACAGCAGTGCGCTTCGTTACAGGATCATTTAGTAACCGCGAAAGTGTTGCGGAGATGATAGATAAATTCCAGTGAAAGACTCTACAGGAGAGATGCTCAGTAGTTCGGTACGGGCTTTTGTTGAAATTTCGAGAACATACCTTCACCGAGGAGTCAAGTAGTATATTGCTCCCTCCTACGTATATCTCACGAAGAGACCATGAGGATAAAATCTTCCCACGAACAATACGAGACTGGAATAGAAGGTAGAACAGATAGAGGTCCTCAATGTGCCCTCCGCCACACACCGTCGGGTGGCTTGCGGAGTATGGATGTAGATGTAGAAGTAGATCGAGGTGAACAAGGATGAATTGCACAGGGGTACCTGTCAGTCCAAAAGGTTTGGGGACAGGATGTGTGGTGTCGTCCACAGATCGCGGTGCCACAACAGAGTCGGTAACACACGTCGATACAACATATATTAGCGACGTCTCACTGCATTCCGCAACGCCGAATGGGAGAGGATGAGAAGGACACGCCCCCTCTCTCAGCACAGCAGCGCCCTCACGTGGAGGTCAGCGTAGAGCCGAGCTTGGAAGTTCTCTGCCCCAGTACGCGACCTCAACTGAAGCAAGCGACATAATCGAGTAGGACTAAAGAGCTATGTAAGTCTCAGATGTCCTTTTAGAAATTTTGAGCATTGTACTTCAAGAGAACAGTGTGTTCATTACTGCACCGGCGATGCTTTAACACCCAGTAATATTTGTAAATTATCAAGCGCTAGTGTGGCAGAGGATTGTATCAGTGGAAAGTTAAGATGGTCGTTTTAATACTTCAGGTGTCCTAAGTAGTCTTTCCCCATTTGAATCCAGCCATGCAAAACAAGAACAAAAATTTAAAACAATAATTTAAAAAAAATTGACTATAACACAAGCTACACTGACGGCTGAAGGCTTTATTAAGAAGAATTCAAATTATTTGTCGGGTGAAGGCCACAAGCAATAGGAATAATTCATAAAAAATATTATTTTTAAACAATTGACACAATCAGACGAAATGAAGAAGGAAGTGGTCCACGGATAGTGCCCCAAAAATCGACCTAAGGAAAGTACCTACAGCTGTATAATCGGTGAAACAGGCAGCCAAGAGTCATTCTCACTTAACAGGATGGCTACGCAAACCAGGGACGGCATAAACGCTGACCAGGACACTCGCAAACTCCACCTAAGATGCGATAACCAATACGATGATAGAATAACAGTTAATATCGTCAAATGACAAGCATTTAATTGTACAAGTTGGCTTCACCAAATCCTAGTATGCAGATAGGGTTAAGACCGAACTGCCTATTCAAAATCTGACTAGATGCACATGGAACAGCAAAAGACAATTCCACAAACAACTCAAACAATTCTAAAACAGTCACTCTACACCAAGAACACTAATTGAACGAGACATGAACGCTAAGAGCACAGAAACAGTCGAAAGTTCAGATACACGTCGTCCACTGAGACGACCGACCGAACGACCAACCATCGGTCGTTGCCAATCAAGTCAGGCAACTGAAACGTCGGAGTGTAAAACCGCCAACTGACAGCTTGATGGCATGAGGTCACTTCGACGGACACACACACACACACACACACACACACACACACACACACACACACACACACACACACGTGAAAGCTGCACTACTCGAATATAACAATCCATTCAACTTAAACTCGCTGAATCCAGACCTCGGCGTGGTCGTGCACTCTCGCGACCACATCCTTCCATCGGGCAGTGCACATATCGCCAGCTTCCTCAGCAAGTACTGGCGCTGTCGGACCTCACTGCTGCTCCGACCCAACTGAACTCCGACACACGACGACCCGGAAATACTAGTGGTCGCTCCAAAGACAGTGCCACAGAACTCGCTATCGATAAACGCCGCTGCTGCCACTCACAGACAGACAAAGCGAGCAAACGTAGTAGCGACAGTGAAAGGACTAAGAATGCGAGAGGTCGCAATCCGAATACACGACGCCTACCTGTGAACAGCACAAACACAAGCTGGAGCACAGTTCAATATATGTGGTGTCTGTTCTTCCGAATATCTATTAAAGAACAGACACGGTGCATCAAGTCACAAAGAGGTTAATGACATTAGTTGACCATGAGCATTGGTTTAAATCAAGTAGGAAAGTTGCAAATTGGTGCCTCACTGCGATTCGAACCCAGGTCACCTACTTGCTAGGCAAATGCGCTAACCACAAAGCCGTCCAGACACTGTGGTCATTGCAACTGCCCGGACTACGGTAGCACGCTTCCCTTCAGAGACAAATTCTCAAGTTATCCGTGCTCTACTAAATATAGTGCTCTTTTCCATTTCTCCTCATTACTGTTCCAAAAGAACAGACACTACATATTTAATTGAGGCGAGGACAACTAATTGATCACTTCAGTGCGGATGCACATTCCACTCGAACTCTTACGGGAAACGTCGAAATGGCGCGAGTAATAAGGCTAAAGGGCATGGGGCATTACATCAGTAGCGTGTGGGGAAATAAGAATTCGAGTGTGACGAGAGGCGTGCCAGGGTAATATGTGAGGTTGCGATGACCACTGTGTACGGATAGTGCAGTGGGCAGCGCATCTGATTTGCGCCGACACGGTAGCTCAGCGTGTTCGGTCAGAGAGCTGGCTCGTCTCTGTAATAAAGAACTGAGTGCAGGGGTCAGCAACGAACTTCAACGGATGTCACGTGATGTTCGCTACGACCACATGCAACGAAGAAAATGTAAAAAGAAAAGGAAAAGACTAGTAGGCAAGACACCTGGGTTCGAAGCCCGGTCCAGCAAAAATTTTCAACTTACCCTACTAATTTAAATCAATTCCCAAAGGCAGCTAAAGTCATTAATTTCTTTGTGTTTTTATTATTTATGTACAGTTTGCGTGCGTTATAGTTACATTAAAAGTTACTTTCTGGATGGAACAAGTTAATTAACGGACAGTTAAGTGAGTCCTGAGTTCTTTTTGTAAGCGGAAATAATTAACTTTTTATGTTACATCAAACACCTGAAGCGCTAAGCTGTAGGCCAAATTTTTCCTGCTCGTAAATAACGAAAATTCGTGAAGTGTAAAGTGTGTTAAGTGATTTTATTACATTTTTAAGCGAGTATTCTGTGTTTCGCTCCCTCATAAGTGTAGTTGCCGTACGATAGTCAGAGATGGAGAGGTATGCGTAGACAGTGGCTTTCTGGACCCTTGGATGACTGTGGTGGAAAACTGAATGCGGAACTTCGTGAGTCATGGAATAGTAGCCTCAAAAAAACAGATCGCTGAAGAGGAGGCAAAGATTTGTACCCTTGATGCTGAATTAGAACACGTGAAATTGACGGCGAATGGAGATAACATCGTTGGAACTGAGTACAGTAACAAGCAATGAGCGAAAGGGAGCCTTCTTCATCTATATAAGCTTGCACTACCGAATAAATTTTACTTGTAATCTGAAGTATGAGGGAAAGGGCCCCATCCAGCTGTATATCGCAGAACGGTTCAGCAGCCTCTAGCAAAGAAACTATGTGTAGGTGGGTACCAAACGACAATAGGAAGAAGAGAATACTGCTGCTACATAGTAGCCATGGAAGGAATGTAGGCTAGATGGTACACGACAAATTAGTAATAATGTGCCAGGTCGCAAGTATTGAGGAACCAAGTGGTAACCTTAGTCATGTCACAGAGGACATACTGAATCTGTGAAAAGGTTTTGACAGTGATGATTAGGTTACTGAGGAAGGAGGAGCGGGCAACAGCCTGGCTAAGGAGAGTAGTTCTAGCACAAGGGGTGAACTGAATGAAACAGGAGTAGCAACTACATACAGAAATCTGAGTTTTGCGGAGTTCCTACAGCGTATGTCCATCCCTGCTCTAACTCTGCTGTGAGCCATGTAACACTGACCTGAGCAGGTTGATGCCGACTGAACTAAAATCACATATGAGTTCTCCGCGGGGGTTGAGGATTATCACACTAACCAAGATCCCTGTGATAACTGGTGTTAGAGAGGTACCCGTTTTAGATTAGAATCAGTATTGCTGCACATTGTTTTGGAAGAAGTCAAAATAACAGAAGACCCCGCAAAGTGCTGAAGAATGCATGGAATAGTAAAATAAGCTATTTCATAAAAATATTAGGGGATAGTTAATAAGGTAGAAGAGCTTCACCTCTGTTTGGAAAACTTAGAGAACTCTGCAAAGATGGAGACCCTGTACGTATCAGAGATCGACATAACCATAGCGATAGACAACTTGAATTATAAAAGATTACTCTCTAGTCTTCCCCCATGAAACTTTCCGGGGTGGGATGGCTGGCGTGCCTCAGTGATACAGGAAGCCGTAACATAGGTGCAACCACAACGGAGGGGTATCTGTTGAGAGGCCAGACAAACGTGTGGTTCCTGAAGAGGGGCAGCACCCATTTCAGTAGTTGCAGGGGTAACAGTCTGGACGACTGACTAATCTGGCCTTGTAACATTGACCAAAACGACCTTGCTGCCCTGATACTGTGAACGGCTGAAAGTAAGGGGAACTGCAGCCGTAATTTTTCCCGAGGGCACGCAGCTCTGCTGTATAGTTAAATGATGATGTCACCTTCTTGGGTGAAATATTCTGGAGGTAAATTAGTACTCCATTCGGATCTGTGGGTGGGAACTGCCCAGGAGGCTGTCGTTATCAGGAAAAACAATGGCGTTCTAGCATGTAGCGGAGAAAATTTAAAAATGGAAAGGGATAGGTTGAAGTTAGATATAGTAGCAATTAGTTAAGTTCGGTGCTAGGAAGAACACAACTTCTGGTAAGGTTAATTCAGGGTTATAAGTAAAAAATCAATTAACGGTAATGCAGGAGCAGGTTTAACAATAGGTAACAAAATACGACTGCGGGTATGATGCTAAGCCCACTCCCACCACGGTAGTATAAATTTATGTGTCAACTAACTCTGTAGATGATGAAGAGATTGAAGAAATGTATGATGCGATAAAAGAAGTTATTACGATAGTTAATTTAATTGTGATGGGAGACTGGAATTCGACAGTAGGAAAAGGAAGAAAAGGAGAAATTTTAAGTGGATATGGACTGGGGGGAAAGAAGTGAAAGAAGAAGCCACCCGGTAGAATTTTGCACAGATCATGATTTAATCGTCGCTATCGAATCATGAAAGATGGTCGTATACGTGGAAGAGACATGAAGACACTGGAAAGTTTCAGACTGATTATGTAATATGAAGACAGGGAGCCCAGAACCGGATTTTAAATGTTAGACATTTCCAGGGGAAGATATGGACTCTTACCACAATTTATTGGTTATGAACTATAGATTAAAGAAAAAAGATTGCAAAAAGGTTGGAAATTAAGGAGATGGACCTGGATATGTTGAAAGAATCAGAAGTTGTTGAGAGTTTCAGGGGAACATAAGGCAGCAGCTGACAAGAACAGGGGGGAGGAACAAAGTAAAAGAAGAATGAATAGCCTTGCGATATGAAATAGTGCAGGCAACAAGGGGCCAGATAGGTAAAAATGCAAAGACTAGTAGAAATCCTCGGGTGACACAAGATATACTAAATTTAAATGACGACAGGAGAAAATATAAATATGCAGCGAATGAAGCAGGTGAAGAGGAGTACAAAAGTCTAAAAATGAGACAGAGGAAGTGCTAAACGGCTAAGCAGGAATGGGTGGAAGGAAATATAATGATTTAGAAGCATATATCATTATGGAAAAAATATTCCACCTTAAAGAAAATTTAAGAGTCCTTTGGAGAAAAGAGAACCACCTGCATGAGTATAAAAAGCTCAGATGGAAAACCAGTACTAAGCAAGGAAGGTAAAGTGGAAAGGTTGAAGGAGTATTTTGAGGTTCTATACAAGGGTGATGAATTTGAAAGCAATATTACAGAACTGGAAGATGACATAGATTGAAATAAAGTGGGAGACATGATACTGCGAGAATAATTTAATAGAGCACTAAAAGACCTAACTCGTAGCAAGGCCTTGGGAGTAGACGACATTCCGTCAGAACTACTGATAGCCTTGGAAAAGTCAGTCACGAGAAAATTTATCCATCTTGTGAGCAAAATGTGTAATATCAGGCTTCAACAAGAATATAATAATTCTAATTCCCAAGAAAGCAGGTGCTGACAGGAGTGAATGTTATCGAACTACCAGTTTAATACGTCACGGCTGCAAAATATTAACACGAAATCTTTACAGAAGAATGGTAAAGCTGGTAGAGGCCGACCTCGAGAGGATCAATTAGGATTCCAGAGAAGTGTGGCCACGCTCG
Source organism: Schistocerca gregaria (assembly GCF_023897955.1). Lineage (NCBI taxonomy): Eukaryota > Metazoa > Arthropoda > Insecta > Orthoptera > Acrididae > Schistocerca > Schistocerca gregaria. Next base: position 458,024,484 of record NC_064925.1, read on the forward strand.
AGGCAATACTGACCCTACGACTTGTTTTAGAAGATAGGTTAAGGAAAGGCAAATTTACGTTTATAGCATTTGTAGACTTAGAGAAAGCTTTTGACGATGTTGACTGAAATACTCTCTTTGAAATTCTGTATGTATTATGGCTAAAACGCAGTGTGTGAAAGACTATTTACAACTTATACAGAAACCAGGTGGCAGTTACAAAAGTCAAGAGGCGTGAAAAGGAAGCAATGACTGAGAAGGGGAGAGAGACAGTGTTGTAGCTTATACCGATATTGTTCAATCTGTACACAGTAAAGAAAATAGATGATCAATATGGAGTAGGTATTAAACTTCAGGTTGAAGAAATTAAAAACTGTGATGTTTGGCGATGGCATTGTACACAGTTTTTAGTTTGACAACATACACTCCTGGAAATGGAAAAAAGAACACATTGACACCGGTGTGTCAGACCCACCATACTTGCTCCGGACACTGCGAGAGGGCTGTACAAGCAATGATCACACGCACGGCACAGCGGACACACCAGGAACCGCGGTGTTGGCCGTCGAATGGCGCTAGCTGCGCAGCATTTGTGCACCGCCGCCGTCAGTGTCAGCCAGTTTGCCGTGGCATACGGAGCTCCATCGCAGTCTTTATCACTGGTAGCATGCCGCGACAGCGTGGACGTGAACCGTATGTGCAGTTGACGGACTTTGAGCGAGGGCGTATAGTGGGCATGCGGAAGGCCGGGTGGACGTACCGCCGAATTGCTCAACACGTGGGGCGTGAGGTCTCCACAGTACATCGATGTTGTCGCCAGTGGTCGGCGGAAGGTGCACGTGTCCGTCGACCTGGGACCGGACCACAGCGACGCACGGATGCACGCCAAGACTGTAGGATCCTACGCAGTGCCGTAGGGGACCGCACCGCCACTTCCCAGCAAATTAGGGACACTGTTGCTCCTGGGGTATCGGCGAGGACCATTCGCAACCGTCTCCATGAAGCTGGGCTACGGTCCCGCAAGCCGTTAGGCCGTCTTCCGCTCACGCCCCAACATCGTGCAGCCCGCCTCCAGTGGTGTCGCGACAGGCGTGAATGGAGGGACGAATGGAGACGTGTCGTCTTCAGCGATGAGAGTCGCTTCTGCCTTGGTGCCAATGATGCGTGTTTGGCGCCGTGTAGGTGAGCGCCACAATCGGGACTGCATACGACCGAGGCACACAGGGCTAACACCCGGCATCATGGTGTGGGGAGCGATCTCCTACACTGGCCGCACACCTCTGGTGATCGTCGAGGGGACACTGAATAGTGCACGGTACATCCAAACCGTCGTCGAACCCATCGTTCTACCATTCCTAGACCGGCAACGGAACTTGCTGTTCCAACAGGACAATGCACGTCCGCATGTATCCCGTGCCACCCGACGTGCTCTAGAAGGTGTAAGTCAACTACCCTGGCCAGCAAGATCTCTGGATCTGTCCCCCATTGAGCATGTTTGGGACTGGATGAAGCGTCGTCTCACGCGGTCTGCACGTCCAGCACGAACGCTGGTCCAACTGAGGCGCCAGGTGGAAATGGCATGGCAAGCCGTTCCACAGGACTACATCCAGCATCTCTACGATCGTCTCCATGGGAGAATAGCAGCCTGCATTGCTGCGAAAGGTGGATATACACTGTACTAGTGGCGACATTGTGCATGCTCTGTTGCCTGTGTCTATGCGCCTGTGGTTCTGTCAGTGTGATCATGTGATGTATCTGACCCCAGGAATGTGTCAATAAAGTTTCCCCTTCCTGGGACAATGAATTCACGGTGTTCTTATTTCAATTTCCAGGAGTGTAGCAACAGTTGT